>NC_056738.1:350605136-350825136 GCF_019279795.1 Protopterus annectens
GGATATGGTCTGCATTTTCTATTTCCTTCTAATGCTACATTTCATCAAGAGGCATGCCTACTTTGCCACTAAGATTATTTTGATGTCCTCATCTGGATCCCCCCCCTGTACATTAATTTCCTTTGTTCCACCTCTCTGTCTCTGTCTTTCTAAGTGTCCTGTCTGAATTTTGCCATGTCAGAGATATCTCTCTGTTGAGAAATAGCAGGCCTATCTGTGTTTGGCAATGTGCAATTTCGGTATTCTGACTTTCACTTAAAATTAATTTTTTTTCTATTAATACTAGACTTTGTCTCCTACTGTTGTGAGGTTTGGCTTTACTGGTCTGAATGGTGCCTGTACAGACTTTAAAAAAAAAAAAAAGTAAGAAGTAAAAAGTCATGGGCATTCAGGAGCCGTGTAACTGAAACACCAATATGTCCTAAGGGGTCATTTGTATACATCACATGGAACTCAACTAATAGGAGGTTTAAGGTATTATAAAGTGAAGACTAGGTTGGCTGAGCCTTTCTTGCAGTTTTTACTGAATGGTTTGTCTGTGTGACCTTTATGCCCTTTCATTTGGCTATTGTTTTTTGCAGTGCCTTTCTATCAAGTCTTCACATCACTGAGATCAATTTTTCTCAGTGAAACTTAGTGTGCAATGTAGATATTTTGGCTTTGCTTCTGCAGGTGTTGTATAAATGTCAGAAACTCTTATTCAAGACTCTGTTTCCTCCTTGCAGGATCCCTTAGTGGTACTTTATATCCTTTCCTTCAATCAGGTTTTCTCTCCCTGTCATTCTGAAGGTTTATAAAGCCTTGCTGAGTAGTGCCTTTTCTTCTTGGATCTCTCTCTGCAGATCTAATCCACTTTAGGATGCTCGTTCGTATTGGTAGGACCCATTTTTCTCAGTGCTGCAGTTTTTATTTTGGGTAGCCTTTTTTCATGTGGAGGCTGTTTCTCCAAAATAAATTCTAAATTATAAGAACTTTGTATAACTTATTTTCCTTGCTTTTCACAAAAGATCATTTTTGTATGACATGCTTTGCTAAGAATAATGAATAAAGGTATATCACTATATAATGCCTTTCTTGATGGTTTCCATAAGACATGTTCTGACATGCTAAATAACATCAAACACTACTGTCCAATTTCAGATGAATTCTACATCTACAGCACTTGACTGTATTTGTTGACCTTCATGTAGTTTTTTGCTGGATTGTCCCTGAGTACCTTTGTAAAGATTTACAATGGGGAATCACTTCTTAGAAAGGTTTTCCTTTAGGGCCTCAAAGAGGAAGTGTATATTTTGTTTGTGTTGCCACTCATTTGTGTAAGCTGAGACTTATTTCTTACTAATTTCTCCATTTAGAGTTGTGTGATATCAGATGTGGACGGTATTTTTCTAATTAACTGTGTTGATATGTCTATGAGTATAATTCTGGCTGAAGGAGTAAACTGTCCCTCAAGTCCCCCATGTTGTGATGTAATAGTTCCCTTTTATAGGATTATAGGTGTATACTAGGCTAACAACCACTAGGACCCTTATATGTTTAGCTGTGCAACCCAAATGTGACCTACAGACTTTATACAGGAGGTGGTTTACTGACTACCTCTGTCCGTCAGTGACATAGCAGTCAGACCAGGGGTGAATTTCTGATTACCCATCCATTGGACCATGTTGCGCTTAAATAGAGATAGGAAATAATTCTGCTTCACTTGTATGGGGAGCCTTTTCCAGAGAAGGGAATTGTGTCAGAAACATATCTCTCTCTCTCCAGCATGTCATGTTTAAGTCAGGCAAAGATCACCTGTCAGAAGTTTGTATGATACTGAGTAAAGAGTCAGGGTTTTGAGGTGATCAGCATAGGGCATTGTGTTTAATCCTTATATTCTTTTTGTGGATGTTCCATTTGTTGCATGCGTCAAGTCAGGTACATACCAAAGGTGGGCATTATGCTTTATGATGGGTCTGATGAGGGTCAAGTATAGTTGTATGATGACCTTTGTGGATGTGGACCTAGATGCCATGCCCCTGCTTATATGCTGAGCACATAGAAGGATTTTCTTACTACCTTAGACATGTTGGTTGAAGGCTAGTTTACTGTCTACATGAGTTCCCAGATCCCTAACTAGAGTAGTTAGCCAGGGTGGCAGACTTCCCAAATGGTACTAGAATACATTTCTTGGTATTGAGTTTTAAGCCATGGCTTTGGCACCACGTGTTTGTGTTATACCTTCTTGAAGAGTGTTCTCATCTTTGGGGGGATTCATTGACTGCTTCCAGTTTGCAGTCATCTGCAAACTTGGTTAGCCAGAGGCGTTGATGCCAAAGAGGAGTGGGCCAAGCAGAGAGCCCTGGGGGACTCCACTGGTGACTGGCATCTCTGTGGAGGTGGCCTCACCGATTCTAACCTCTTGGGTCCTATAAGTGAGCCGGCTAGCTATCCACAGTGTTATAAAGGGGTTTATACATAGTTCTGTAAGTTTGCTGGCAATTCCTGAGTGGGGTATTGTACCAAATTGCCTTAGCCAGATTTAGGTTGGCAGTATGCACAGTTTTCCCCTCATTACTTGCCTTAGTGACCTTTTCAAAGAAGTCCACCAGATTCAGTAAGCATGACCTTCCTTTTGCAAAGCCTAACTGGATGGATCCAATATCTGGGGATCTCCTGTGTTCTTGTTGATAATTTCTATGACAATTCTTTCTGTAGCTTTGCAAGTAAGACCTAGTTAGACTAATGGGTCTCTAGTTTCCTGGATCTGTTGAAGGTCCTCCTTTTATGAAGGAAGATGACCAATGCAGTCCTCCATTCACATGGTACAAAGCCTGTTTTAAGACTATAATTAAATATTGATTACAGGGTCCTGATGAGTTGTATTTTAGACTATTCAGGAGGCATCCTGGGATGTTACTGGGGCCCAATGAGACCATGTTCTTGGCTTTAGTGAGTGCAGTCATTACATGCTCCCCAGTTATAATTAGAGTGGTTATGTTTGAGGGTATTTTTTTGGGGGGGGGGTAAAGTTGGAACTGAATTTGTCTGCTAACAGGTTGGCTTTATCAACTGCGGCAACATTAACCGCCAGTTCAGCACATTGCTGTGTGCTGCCCTTGAAGTTTCTGACATAGCTATACAAGGTCTTATGGTTATCTTTCACCTGGGAGGCAATCTTAACCTCAAAGTTGGCTTTACTTGACCAAATTTAGCCCTCTTACTTGCTTGTTTACTTTAATGAGAGAGTTTTTATCTTTGGAGGAATTACCCTTCCTGATTTTGCCATGTATGTTTTTTTGTATATCAAGTTTAATTTGGGATGCCACCAGAGCAGTTGGTTTCTGAGGCTAGTCCTGGGCTTGCTTTTGATAGGCACAGGAGCCACCATGCAGCCGTTGACATGGTTTTACATAGTTTCTGAGAGCAATTCAGCATAGGCTGCTGTGTTCTTGGGGTTTGGAGGGCTATTGAATTTTGACAAACCATCACTTAAAATGTAATTTGTGTTGGAATAGTTCCTAACTGTTAGTGTTTTTAATCGTATTACAAAGTTGATTTTGATTTTGAAGGACAGATTTATGGTCCGACCTTAACAGGGAGATGAGATATGGGGGGTGGGGGTGGGGTGCAGCGTTCTCTCATATTTCAGAGCACAAGGTCCGGTATGTTGGAGATTCTTATAGGTATATTCACTATTTGGTCAAGGGAGTTTGTATTTATGAAAACCAGGAATCTCTATGCCTGTATATTTGAGGCTGTGTACAATTCCCAGTCTGTACAGGGGTAATTAAAGACTCCTATGAACAGAGTGTTAGGCTAGATGGTAAGTGTCTTCAGTAGGTCTCATGTGTGCATTGTGAGCTTCTTGGACCATGGAGGGTGACCTACAGCTGGTTAGGATATGGTACTGGATTTTGTCTGTTGTGATCTGCACGTGAAGGAACTCTAGCACATTATCCTGTCTGACTTACCCTAGAGGTATGTTTGTTTTTGTATTTTTAGACACCTCCACCTTTAGACCTTGTGTATTCAGATACTCGTCTAAAAAGGTGGAAGGCACTGAAACCTTGCACTGCTGGGGTACTGTCTGCCACTTTAAACCATGGCTCTGTAGCTACACGGATGTCTATATCCTCAAGTGTGGAGAGAGTTTAGTTTATTTAGGCTCCTGACATTCAGCAGTAACACCTTGGTTCAGTTAAGGTGGTTTTGCTATGTTTGTAGGTTTGCCAATTTTACATTGCCTAAAAAAGTCACTGTGGGGGTGGATAAAGTTTTAGCCAGTATTTGAAAGCATAAAAGGAGCGGTGCTGACCATCCTTGGCAGCGCAGCATGGTCTGTTAATCATGTTCTCCCTTTAGAATGACATCAGAAAGACATCATTTGTTGAAATTAATAATTTTTGCTCATATTGTGGCATCATCCTTGATGGTGGTAATATGCTGCTCAATGCTAGGCTCATACGTGCCTGAGACAGTCTGATATTTCCATGATGTCCGTCATCATATAGTCCAGGGAGGTACATCTCCAGTCATTTACACTTGCATGGACTATGATGGAATTATACTGGTACCTCTGGTGTAATGACGTGAATGTGTGCATGTGATGTTTGCAAATCTTGGCTCCAGATAAGCAACTAACAGTTATCTTCTCCTTGTTCAGCCTGATTAGAGAGTTATCGGTATATCATATAATGGAGTCCCCCCTATGATTAGTGTCCTGGGAAGTGTGTTTGCTTGGTTTAGGAGCTTACTTTTGGGGCTCCACAGAGAGTGGCAGTATGTTTGGTGGTTATTTTTTTTTCTGAGTGTCATTGAGCTTGCTGAGGCATAGCTTTGCAGTGGGTGGTCTAGTTGATTTTTATTTAGGAAGATTGCTTTTAAGTACCTCAGCATATGTTAGTCTATGCATGTGTTGTATGCTATGTGAGGTAGGTGCTGTGTGCTTGTTTTCTACACCTGATGTACACTTGATTGCGAGAGTTTAGCCTCCAATGTCATTGTAGAAGTACGCCTCTTATATATTGTGTCTGCTTCTTTAAGGGTTAACTGGCTGCCAATAAACATGAGACAGTTTGTCTTAAAATGCCCATATCTACCAAACTGGCTACAGAGAATTTAGGAAATTGCATAACATACTGTCCAGTCCATTGATTTGTGAACTACAAAGGGGTGGTATATTGAGGTTAGAAAGCTGTTAAGGATGCTTTATTGGGGTTGATTATGCTGAACAGTACTAAATTCTACTAACTAAAACAGGGATTTTAGCCATTTTACCAGCTGACAAAGGGGGTGCAATAGGAGTCATGGATTGGTGCAAATATGATGCCGAGGCCCGGAGACAATTGAGTAATGGCCATTACTATATGTACATGCCTTTGGACACCTGCCCAAAATTTAAACAACAAATTGATTAATATCGTTTGTTGGCCAGGGATGAAGGGATTATTTCCCAGTCTACTTTTCACCATTTTACTGTCCCCGATCACAGGCATCGATATCTATATTTGCTACCAAAGTTTCATAGAAACTTACAAAACAACCCGCCCCCCCAGGCAGACCAGTTGTATCTGGGCGTGAATCGGTTAATGAACCATTGTCACAGTTTTTGACTTTACATCTTCGGCCACTTCTAAAATATGTCATATCTCGTATTCAGGATACAACTCAATTCTTGCAGGTAGTTTCGGATAGCAAACTTGAGCCGGGATGGTTGCTATGCACCCTTGATGTAGCATCTCTTTATACAAATATTCCTCATTGGGTGGGTTTGTTGGCCCTTGAACATTGGCATTATCAAGCCGAGCTCTATCCACCAGGCTTTAATGCATTTCTTATTGGCCTTGCCGAACATGTACTTAACTAAGAACACCTTTATTATCATGGGAAATATTTTTGGCAAGTTCAGGGTACGGCTATGGGGACATGCCCCCATATATGCTGATCTATTATGGCCTATGTGGAAGAGCAGTTGATATATGATGTAACCCATAATCTATATCTTGGGGAAATTGATATGTGGAGCTGCTACCTTGATGATTGCTGGATGGTTTGGAAAGCTGATGAGGGATATTTGTGTAAATTTATAGAATACATCAGTGATAACAAGTGGGGGATCCAGTTAACTGCTAATTACAACATTCATCAAATTACTTTTTTGGATGTTCTCATCACAAGAATTTGGATAATACTCTGTGGATACCCAAGTTTTTCACAAGTACCCACAATATAACTCATTATTATTATTATATGCCTCTAGCTTCCACCCACCCCATGTTATAGGCAACATCCCGAAATCACAGTTTTTGCGTACAAGGTGCATTTGCTCCCATCCTGATTAATATGATGATTATAAACTGGACCTTATTAACAGGTTCAAATCCTGGGGGGTATAAAACTGGCACGATACTATCAGCTAGTAATCTTGCATCTTCTATCAATAGGAATGACCTTTTGGTATATAGGGATAAATAGCAACCAGGACCATCTCAACTTAGATTTACTACTGTCTTTGGACGCAATACCAATGTTTCGTTTGACATTGTCAACAAACATTGGAACATACTGCTAGCGGATGACAAGACTATCAGGTTTTTTTTAAATGATATATGCCAGTTTTCTTACCATAGGGATAAAACCATGGGATCTTATTTTAATCATTATAAACGGGCTAATTTTGGGGGAACCATCACAAACTACTCTAACTGGGGATTTGCTGCAGGGGTGTTATCCATGTGGTCATTGTGTTCATTGTGCCAGGATGGCCAAGTCCAAACAGTTCACCAGCAAAAATACCGGGACGGTTTTTGATATCAGGTTTCTGACCAACTGTGGAACCGACTGGGTTATTTACCTAGCTACCTGTACATGTTCTGCTTTTTACATAGGACAGACTTCCCGGCCAGCAAGGATAAGGATATCCGAACACGTTAGTAATATCAGATTGAGAAAACCTAGCAATGCATTATATAAACATTCTTTGATCCATACTACAGCATCTTTCAGGTTTACCATTATTGACAGGATAAGTGGGGACTGGGCTAATAAAATTGGTTAGCATGACATATTGAACAAGAAAGAAAAAAACGTGGATTATCAAGCTGGGGGGGTGGGCTTATTTCCCCCGGGTCTAAATGAGCATTTATAGCCAATCAGTTGGGGGGACTTTTGTTGCATCATGTGATTATTTTCATGCATATTAGGCTTGACTTTGTTGCCTGTTCTTTTACACTGAGGAAGGCTTAATAACTTTTGGCCTGAAACCAGTCTGATGTCCTTCAAGGATGCATCTGCAGTCATCACATATGGGTTGTCCTGCCTCAGGCAGCCCTTTGGTCGGCCGGATTCCAAAGTCTGGGTCTGGCCTCGGCTGATGTCGCACTTTCCCCGACGTCAGAGCGTCTGGGGTATAAAAGCATCAGCCGACGTAATTTTCCTCAGTCTTTCTTTCCGCGTGGTGCCCGAAGTAGAAGCAGTTCGCAAGTGCCGGTCGGCCAGCTCCTGTGATTCAGCTACCGAAGACTTCGAAAAAGCTAAGTACCCCGTTGGGGACTTTTTCTTGCCTCAGCCGATGTCAGATAAAGTTAATAATTGTTTAACTTGTGGGAAACAAATACCTCATGAGGATTTCCACTCTTACTGCCTCCCCTGCCTAGGCCCAGACCACGACGTCCCGGCCTGTTCAGCCTGTGCTTCCTTCAACCGACGAACTCTTAGACGTCAGTCGGAGTTTGCAGAGGAATTCTTTGGGGCTAGTTTTGCTTACAAGATGCCGTCGGAGACTCCGACTTCGCATTTAGTTAAGAAACGGAAGGACAAGGACCGACACACGCGGGCCGCGGTTTCGGCTGAAACCACGGTCAGGCCTACCGCGAGTGTCTCGGTCTAGGCTGAAACCGAGTCCTTGGTACTTCCGATTACCGAAACCGCGCAACCGACTACCTCAGCCCCGGAGGACCCGGCCGAGTCGGTTATTGAATTACCTATTGAAACTGTTGTCCAGGAACCTTCCGACACCATTCCTTTAGACAAATCTACTCCTGCACGTGGTGCAGCCAGACCTCCTGCATCCATGTCTATTAAGGCTTTCTCTAGGGCTAAAGCTGCTAAAATTTCTAAAGCTTTGCCTCCCAAGGTTACCTCTCAGAGACTCTCTACTGATTCACAGATTCTTAGCTTAGCAGAGGATCTTATCTCCTTAATTAGAGGCTCTCAATCTCATCCGGACAGGGGCTTGCAACCACCTCCAGGCAAAAGGCCCAGGGTTGAGCCCTCTGACCCCCACTCCTCTGATGAGTCCTCTGATGGCTCTACTCTGTCAGACCACCAGGAGGAGGCTTATTCGGCCTACGAGGATTCTGATGCTGAAGAATCTATTCCCTCAGCCTCCCCTCCTGAAGAGTTTTCCTTTGGAGAGACATTACACTCTATGAGAGAACATTTTCAATGGCAGGGTCAGGAATTCTCTGATTCTAGAAAGAGATTAAGGACCTTTTTACATTTACCTCAGCATAGGCCTTTAGCTATACCTCCTGTTTTGAATGTCATTGATGACGTGTACTCTGATGCTAGTACAACCCCTGACTCTCTCCCTCCGGCTCCTGCCAAACCTGATAGGTACTACAGGGTCCCGGACTCACATCTTCACCTGTACAAGGCCCACTCTGCTGATCCAGAAACTATTTCCCAGGGCCCAAAAGGGGTTGCAGCTGCCACTGCTAGAAATCCTCTACCCTCTGAAAGGGATTCCAGAGCTTTAGAGAGATGGGGTAAAAAAGTGTATACTTCTGCAACTCTTTCCATGAGGGCATTAAATTGTCAATTTCATATGATACACTACCAAGAGTATTTGTTAGATGAATTGCATAAGAAACTGTCTTCATCTGAACCCCTTGATCGCAAATCCCTTCAGGATCTGGTACATAACTCCCAGCAGGTTAGTAACCATTTCTTGCAGTGTGGTTATGATGCATTGGAAGCTTCATGTAGGTCAGCTATGACAGGTGCAGTCATACGTAGGCATGCCTGGCTGAAGGAACAATCTCTGCCAGACCATATTAAAGCTAAGCTTTTGGTTGCTCCTATGGAAAAGCAAAAATTATTTGGTTCCACGGCTCAAGAGGTCTTAAAGAAATTTGAAGAAAAGGCAAAATCTATGCAAACAGTCAAAGACTTTCTGCAAGTCCAACCACCGAGATTCAGCAGAAATTGGCCTACTAAGAATTGGTCCTTTCCGGACTCAGACAGATCTCAGAGAGGCAGGAATAGGCGTGCCAGAGGTAGAGGGCAAGCTAGAGGCTCCTACAGAGGCCGTCAATGGCAGCCTCCCAACCAGAGAGGTAGTGCAGGAACTACAACTGCTACACCAGGACAGACTCAATGACTTTGTTTTGACTCGCCACCAAGGCTCAATTAGAAGCACCTTTAAGGAAAGCTTTCTTTATTTTCAAAAAATTGGCACAGCATTACAAGGGACACATGGACACTGCAAATAATAGACAAAGGATACAGGTTCCATTTCCACACATTGCCAAAAAGAAAAGGCATGCCAGACCTGCCACCAAATCAGAGGGCAGAGGCTTTGAAACAAATTTCCAACTTAATACAAATGAAAGCTATAGAAAAGGTTCCTCTTTCAGAACAGGGCCAAGGATTTTACTCCAGATTATTCCTTGTTCCAAGAAAAGAAAATCAATGGAGGCCTATTCTCGACTTGTCCGCACTGAATACTTATCTCATTGTGCCAAAATTCAAAATGCTGACTCTACAGCAACTCCTTCCCATGCTGGGCAAGGGGTCTTGGCTGGTGACTCTAGACCTCAAGGGAGGCATACCTGCATGTCCCCATCAGACAAGGTTGCAGAAGACACCTCAGATTTCTTGCAGGGTCAGAGCATTATCAATTCTCAACATTGCCCTTTGGCTTATCTACTGCGCCCAGAGTATTCACGAAATGCCTGGCATCAGTAATTGCACACTGCAGACTTCAGGGGATTCAAATTTACCCATATCTGGACGACTGCCTTATACAAGCGGACAGCAAACAAACTTCGTTAAAGGACTTGGATTATGTCATCCACCTACTGCAGGCCTTGGGATATACAGTCAACATCCACAAATCAAGACTTGTTCCATCCCAAAGAATAACTTTTCTGGGTGCGGATCTAGACACAACCACCCAAATGGCCTTTCTCACAGAAGAAAAACAAAAACAACTACCAGATTACTTCAAGAATCTGACAAGACAAACTCAGCTGACTGCAAGGAAAATCCTGCAGGCCCTGGGTTACATGGCATCTTGCATTCTTCTGATTCCACAAGCAAGGCTGAATATGAGAAAATTACAATGGTACCTAAGGAGTTTATGGACTCAGCACAGTCACAGTTTAGAAACTTTGATCCCACTCATTCCATGCCTCCAAAAGGAATTTCTGTGGTGGGCTCAAGCCTGCCAGTCGAACAGTGGGTTGCCCTTCAGCAAGCCAAGAGCCAGCCAAACCATCACTATGGACGCTTCAGACCAAGGTTGGGGAACACACATGGAGGGCAGATGTATCCAAGGGCTATGGTCACAAAGGGAGCTACGCATGCACATAAACCAAAAGGAAATGCTGGCAGTGATGCATGCAGTCGAGGCCTTCAAACTTTTTCTTCATCGAGGCCACCTACTCATAAGGACAGACAACACCACAGTTATGTGGTACATAAACAAGCAAGGAGGCACCCATTCCTACCCTCTTTGCAGACTGGCAATGAATCTATGGGAACTTTCCTTGAAACTCAATATACAGCTGCAGTCCCAGTTTGTGCCAGGGAAAGACAATATACTGGCAGACAGCTTAAGCAGAAATATCATGGATGCACACGAATGGATGCTGCACCCAGACATCTTCTTACTCATAACACAGTCATGGGGAAGGCCGGAAATAGATCTATTCGCCTCCCCCCACAATCATCAACTGAAGAAATTTTGCTCAAGGACATACCACCCACAAGCATGGAAAGTGGACGCTCTCTCTTTCAGCTGGAAAGCTCTAACAGTGTATGCTTTTCCACCTCTCCCATTAATGATCAAGGTCTTACTGAAGATCAGAACAGAGCAGCCCAGAGTGATTCTGATAGCTCCAAACTGGCCAAGAAAGCACTGGTACCCACTGTTAAAGAGCATGTCACATACGAAACCGTGGCCTCTCCCCCTATGGCCACTTCTACTGATGCAGCACAATTTCAAGACTCTGCATGCCAACCTGAAATCCTTGCAACTAACTGCCTGGAAAATACCTTGACTCCTCCTCAGGATAAGCTATCCCAGAGAGTGAAGGATATTATTATGGAAGCTAGACGGCCTTCCACAAGGAAGGCATATTCAGCAAAATGGAAAAGATTTCACATTTGGAACACAACAAAGGGTCTAGATGCGACAGTGATGAACATGGCACATATACTGGAATATTTGGCAGAATTGTTCCACAACGGCCTGTCTTACTCTTCCATTAAGATACATGCCTCAGCAATTTCAGCAGAATATAATGTTGTTCCACCTGTCTTCTCTCATCCTCTCCTGAGACAGTTTCTAAGAGGAATCAAAAACATCAATCCTCCAAGGAAACCACCTCTGCCTACTTGGGACCTTAACTTCGTGTTGGAGAAACTAACACTTCCTCCCTTTGAACCAGCAGCATCTGCAGATCTACAGTTCCTGTCTTGGAAAAGTGCCTTCCTTCTGGCCATAACCTCAGCAAGAAGAGTATCTGAGTTACAAGCTCTAATGGCAGTACAGCCATTTCTTATTTTTCATCAGGACAGAGTTTCATTGAGAACCAATCCTACATTTATGCCAAAGGTGGTATCCAGGGTATCTTTGAACCAAGCTATTCACTTGCCTACCTTCTTCCCACATCCACAAAATAAAGGGGAGAAGCTTCTGCACACCCTGGACATACACAGACAGTTGCGCTACTACTTGGACAGAACTAAAAGTTACAGAAAGACTGACCAGCTGTTTGTAGCATATGCTGCTGGGGCACAAGGAAAAGCAATTTCCAAACAGACAATTTCAAAATGGATAGGAAATTGCATTCGCTTTTGTTACTCCTTTCATGGAAAAACTGTGCCAGCTAACATTAGACCTCATTCCACGAGAGCCACAGCCACCTCCACAGCCTTCCTAAGAGGGGTGGCTACCAAGGACATTTTAGAAGCTGCTACATGGAGCTCCGTGCATACATTTGCCAAGCATTACAATTTACCTTTATATTCCAGATCCAGAGCAGGCTTTGCTACGGCAGTCCTGCAGGGTATTTTAGCTACACCATCCTTTACTTAGTACCTCCACCCCCAGTTTGGCTATGGTATTCTACCCATATGTGATGACTGCAGATGCATCCTTGAAGGACATAGTACAGTTTTGTACCTACCATAAATGTAGATGTCCGATAGGTATGCATCTGCAGTCAGGTTTACCCTCCCTCCTTCCCCTCTGTGGTATTTTTCGGGTGCTTATCCCTTTTATAGTGGTATTTCTTGGGTACTCACCCCTCTTATAGCTAGCTGGGGGGATCTATTATGGTGTATTTGTTTTTATAGTACTGTGCATGTTTGGATTTGTTTTTAAAATGCATCTCTCCAAATTTTAGCCTTCCTTAGAGGGCGCCTGGCATCTGGGGCAAGAAAAACTGAGGAAAATGGCGTCGGCTGATGCTTTTATACCCCAGACGCTCTGACGTCGGGGAAAGTGCTTCATCAGCCGAGGCCAGACCCAGACTTTGGAATCCGGCCGACCGAAGGGCTGCCTGAGGCAGGACAACCCATATGTGATGACTGCAGATGCATACCTATCGGACATCTACATTTATGGTAGGTACAAAACTGTACTTTTTGCCTATCTGTGTTATATTAAAATATATTTATTTTTAGGCACCTTATGCTTATGTGTACTGGCCTGTGTGCATTTTGTGGATCTCTGGATTCTTGCACAGCCTGCTGTACTGGCCTTCAAGATATGTACACTTGCCTGTCATCATCTGTAGTACTTTTATTGCTTAGTAAGCATGAACAGGTTCTGGTTGAAAATTTGAGGAGGGCAGGTGTGTTTCTCTGGGAACATTGAAAAGCAAGTATCACTAGGGGATTCTGTAATAAGTTTCAGATTGTTTTCCCTTGGAGAATTCCCTCCTCTTCAATGTTAAAGCAGTTTTGGAGCTACAAGTAGTGGGGGTATGGGGAGTAGAGGGGGCTGCTGGTCTTGCAAAGACAATTTAAATGTGATGTGATATACATTTTATTTTCTAATTTGCAATTAATTTTTTAGAATGTTTACATTTTCAAGGTTTTGAAACTCACAGTATAGACTGACACTCCTGATAGGGTGTTGACACTCATGTAGCCTAGGGTCCTGTAGCTACTGGGAGCTTTTACTTTGACATCCAGACACTATCTGTTAATAAAACAGTGAGCCTGGCAGCCGGCCAATCCCCTATGGGCATGTAAGCATCAGCTGTTCATTCTACCCTCTTCAGCCATGTTTTTCACTGCCTGTGTCACTACTTGGTCCTGAGTCATCCAGGACACAGTCAGGGCTTCATCTCTGTACCACATAGTTGACTTACTATTCTTCTTCAACATTTTCATTCTTCCCTTCATCTTCCTCTTTTTAACTTCCTTGTGTGCCATCTTAATTCTTTTCAATAGCCGATCTTTTCCCATTTCCCTACTCTTCAAGTATTAACCAGACAAGGCTTCAATTCTGTGATTTAAATTTGCCAATGGTGAACTTTTGAACTTGTTGATAGCTACTTCCAGCAGTAATTCATTGTGTTTGGTGTTTTCCGTTATGTGGTTGGGGCATGCCCCCCCCAATTTAGAAAAAATTGTTTTATTATAAGGATTTGAGAAGTTGAAATTGTGTCAGTTTTCTGTAGTTTAATCTTCTTCTTGTAGGTGAGGAAAAGTAAGGAAAGCCATTTTGTACTTTATTCCTGTTATCTGCTTTGTCATACTCCTCTTGCTGTTAACACAGAGGGCTAAGGCTAGCTCTGAGCTGTTAAAAAGCTGCTGCCTATAACCCGGGGTAAAATTTTTGATTCCCTTCTATCTCCATTGACAACTTGTTGTCTCTAAGCAAGTCAGTTAACCAACCAGTACTCCTCAGTTGCCCCTGAAAAGGAGCATGTTTGTCCAATGGGCATACCTGGTTAACAGATGTAGAAAATGAACAAAAACACATTTTTAATTGTATTTTCCTTAGTTTTTAATTTTTCTTTCACTTCCCACTCCTGTTCGGACAGGAGGACATTTTGAAATTCTGAGAACTGTAACTGAGGTCATCAAAATAGCGGAACTCATAATGAGAACGTGAGAAGGTATAAGTCTGATATTGCTGCACCTCAGGGTATTCCCCCTACTCAGAGATAAAACAGTCTTGGAGTTGTTATATCTAAGGAGCAGGAGTAGATATTATGTGGAGGTTAACCCCACCTTCACAAAAAAGTGATGATTTAGTGGTGAAACTGTGAATTTTAGAATTCACTTTTTCTGTTCTGAATTGCATTTGTATTTCATAGTATTTGAAACTAGAGGATCATGTCTTACACATATATAAAATGAGTCATCAATTTTCCATTGGCTAACTTTTTGTTTCCTTTTGTTGCACATCTTTCCTCCTGTACCATAATTCCAACTTTTTATTTGTTCTTCTAGACAGTTTTTTGTGGCCTTTGTATGACCTATTTCTTTTCTGATCATATTATTTTCATAACCTCCTAGCCTGCAGTGTTGCTTGTGTATCTGACAATTTGTTATGCTGCTGTAATTGTCATCTCAGAACAAAGATGGTACACATGTATGAGGTATTCAGCATTATGTCTTCATGGGAGTTGCTCTAGGGCAGTAATCCTATAAGCATTATATTATGTCATTTGTGAATTTGGATAATATTGCTTAGTCTCTTTACCTTTAAATTATATATAGTTATATGTTTTTAATAGTGTTGTCATCATCCATGTGCCCGAAATTTAACTGCAAGTTGTAAGACTCTTGTTGAGAACTGAAGCTAATACAGGGTAACTAGTTTTGTTTTTAAGTGGGGCAAACATCAGTTGACACCATAGTAGTAGCAGCCAGGATAAGTCCGGTTTTAGCTCTGTGAAACAGGAGTTTTGAATGAATGAAAAAATATATGAGAGCTGATATTCATTAACAGAAAACCAAAGTGTCACAAGCACATTTTCCTCAAAGGTTTGCTGTTATGGTGAGTACTGCACTCCTCTTTGCTAAGTTATCTGATTCCCTTCTGACCCAGGTTTTTCTTTTTTGACGGCTTGTTTTTGTTGTTCACTGCTGATTTTGTATATCTATGTTTTATCTGCCTTACAGGGAGAAGGCCTGTCAAGGCTGCCTGGACTGGAGTTGGAGGAAGGTCGCCGAGCAGATTTTAATTTGCAGATCAATTCTAGCTTGCTCTGAGTGGCAAAGCAGATCCAATTAGCAATGGAGGAGCAAAAGAGCTCACAAGGTGAAACCAATGAATCACAAACACTGTCTCAAGAAGAAAAAGACATTAAAAGAAATAGCAGTGAAAAGTATAGATGTGAAAGCATTGAGAGAGATATGAGAAATTCTTCAGATGGAAGCAGCAAAAGAGTAAAACAAGGTGATATTTGTGAAAAAGAAGCAAAACCAGAGAAGCTGAATCTGATGAACTGTGTAAGCATGTCCAGAGACACTGGATTGCATATACAGGATAATGTACAGGAAAAAGAAAGGGAACCATGTGTCTGTGAATCAATAGATAAAAGAGAAAAAGGCAAAGATGATAGGTTTCATTCGCAAGCTAGACCATCTTCAGTGCCTCAGGTTGATGGAATAAACGATTGTTCCACTGCTAGTAAACAGAAGGAGAACACATTGTCAAAACCTGCATTTGAAAAAAAGCAGCAGCAGCCTTTGTCATCTCAGAAAGATGCTGTAGGGGAGACTCTGCAAAAGGAATCAGCAGATCTCAGTGAGTATGATTAGCCAGACATGTATTAAGAAGTGACAGCTGAAGAATTTCACATGCTTGCTCATATGTTTTTGAGTTCCATCACTGATTTTCATTTTTAAACTTCCTTGTACTCTCTACATAGTCTGTGGGAAAAAATTACCATGCACTTGAATCATCTGCCTTCTTAATTCAGAACCTGCCCTTTTTTGTTTTCAGGCACCTGTTTTTCACAAAGATGCTGTTTTCCTGAATATTTAATTCCAGTGGTTGTTTATGATTTCTAGGAAATTTCCACTTATCCTTGTTGAAAGGTGATTATCAATATTAAGTTTTGTAGTTTGTCCAGTTATATTTTCTCATGCATACCTCTAACATTTCTGTGCCTGCTACCCAAAATATTGATGTTATAGTCGGCCTTTTGGAGGAAGGCTTGTTACCTTCACACCATACTTCTAATGGAGCTTGGGAAGAGGAATAACTGCTCAAGATGCCTCTGTTGTACATCCCTGATTCCCCCACCCCTTATTTTTATACCTGCCAACTCTCTGGGTTATTGCAAAATGTCCAGATTTTTCCCCTCATATTTTTGGTCTGTGCCTCATAAAATTTGTGGTTTTCTGGCAAACCATTGGGGATTGAAGTTATTAAATAGTGATAGACATTTGAATTTCATATTTCACATCATTCAGAAAATGCATGCAAACACAAAACCTGTCATTCAAGCAAATTTTCTAAGTTTGTAAAAGTAATATTTAAAATCTGTCTCTATTTTTCGGCCTCCACCGCATTATTTTTTACTTTCTCCAGATTTCTTGTGCTCTGAGATTGTTTTTATTTTTTATTTTTATTTTTTTTGCATAGCATCTGGTTACTTTTAAGTCTTCTGTTAGAAAATATCAGAGATGTTCCGCATTTACATCACTTTTGCGGGCCCTATGGAATTGTTTCTTGGCTAGAAATCCTTCATAGCTTTACAGATAAGTCTCCTTTGGGGAAAACATTCCATGAAAATGTATTTTTCTTAGGAAAACTCTTTGACTAAAATGTTGTATGTTTGCTAAGAAACTGAATGTTTTTTCAGACTGTCATTGCATTTCTAAGGGATTTTGTATGCAAATGCTTGCGTGAACTTTGTGTGAAAAGTTCTGTCTTTTGACTGAATTTTCGTACAGGTTGTGTAGATTTTTGTTTTTGTGACAAGACATTGTGCTTGTGAGGGACTGTCAGTAGTTTACTTAACTCGTACCACGTATTCTCTACTTTACTGACTGAGTTGTCCAGGCTCAGTAATCTGCCTTCAAGATTGCATTCTTGGATTACCTAAGAAGCAGCTACCAGTCTCTGTGGTTTTACTTTCCACCGTCCTCAAGAAGAAGAAGTAGAAAGTTGTTAGGGAGTCTTTAGGTATCAGTCCAGCTCCTGCTATGCCTCGGCTGCTGGTGGGTGACTCTGCTCTGGCTGTGGTTGCTTCCTCAGACCACCTATTTTTATCCTCCAGTCCCTCTGGTGGAAGGTCCTTCACTCAGCTGAGATAGGGACCCTTTCCTTTCTGAACCTTTATCAAGTTTCCAAAATTTAAAATGCTTTCTCTTCAGTCCCTTTACCTCTTCTCCCTTCTGTAGCTTTCATGGTAAAGCTAGACATAAGACATGCTTATCAAATTATCATTTGCAAACAAGTCATACCTTTTTTTAAGATTTTCTGTGTCTGGCTTATGTTATCTGCTCTCTGTATTACCGTTTGGACTCGCCACTTTTCTGAGGGAATTCACAGTATGTCTAGCTCTAGTAATTGCTTACTGCTGACTTCAAGCAATGCATAGTTTTCCATATTTGGATGATCTTTGCAGACTTATTCCAGCTGTCAAAAGATTCTTTAGTAGTAGTTGTACTTCTGGGATTCCTGCTAGGTTCTGCCCTAGGAAAAGCATTTCTTTCTCAAGACAAGGTAAAGGTATTTCAGCCGTTCTTTCCAACATTTTCCAACCAAGGCATCTGCAAGGGAATTTCTTAGGATTTTTGGGCTCATGGCATCCGTTATTCACCTGCTTCCCCTTGCCACACTCCACATGAGGAAAATAACTTTGATCAGTCTGTACTCCTCACCCCCTTGTCTTTTCAAATCCCTGTTCTGGGATTTATAAAAAGGGAGATTTTCAGTGGGTAGTAAAGATCTCTTGCAATCCAGGTCTTTCATTCTCCCTTACTACCCCTCTCCAGACTGTCACTACAAATGCATCTGATGTGGCATGGGAAGTGGTTGCAAAATGTGTGCAAGTTCTGGCGGACCCTCATAACAGCCAGACGCATATATAAATATCAGAGATATGGTGACCGTAATCAAGGCTTTGTTAAACCTTAAATCATCAGACAGCACTGCATTGAAGTGGTATGTAAACAGATGGGGGGGGGTGCAGATTGTACCCTGTTTGCACAATTGATGTGAAAGCCTAATAGAAAGTAACTCAGCTTAGTTTGACCCTGCAGCTAAGAAGGACCAGGACAGACTTTCAGAAATGGAAATTCATCCTGGGGTATTCCACAAATTGATCCAACTGTGAAGAACACCTCATGTAGATCTGTTTGCCTTCTCTCAGAACAGGCAGCAAAAAAAATTTTGCTCCAGGACTCTTATGTATGTGGACAAAAGAAGCCTTTTCATTCCCATGGACAAGAATGTTCCTGTATGCTTTCTACTAATATCCAGAGTTCTTCTGAAGATCCAGAAAGACTTCCCAAAAATATTGGTGATGACTCCCTTGTGGCTCAGCCAGCAGTGGCTCTCCTTTCTTTTTAGTCTGGCCAAGGGCAGTCAGCACATGCTTCCCCCAAACTGGATTTCCTCACACAGGATTGGAATTGTTTAATAACACCCCATCCTTAAAATTCTGCAACTAATTGCCTGAATGATAGAATCTTGATAACTTTTAAGCACATTTTAGTGAGGACTTGTGGCATGTACTAAAGGAGGTGAAAAAAAGCTGCTAGTACTAGAAATTCTTATATATGCAAATGGATGGAAAAAAATTCTTTATTTGCCAATCCAAGGACTAGGACATTTTTCAGACCTGGCTGCATCTGGTTCTTGATTATTTGCATGAATTACTGTCCTCAGGCCTTTCTTATTCCTCTGTCAATGTTCACTTATTGACCATTTCTGCTTATCTACCCTCAGACCCCCCCCCCCTTTTCTTACCACCTTCAAACAGTTTTTGAAAGGGGGTGCTGCATATTCATCCACCTAGGAAGTAGGTGGCTCCTCACTGGAATCTAATCTTTGTATTTGAAAAGCTTACTTTTTTTCCATTTGAACTAGCTTATCAGGCTGAATTGAGGTTCTTAACATGGAAGATTGATTTACTCATTGCTCTGGCTACTGCCAGAAGATTGTCTGAGTTGCATACTCTTTTGGTAAGGAAATCCTACTTCATTTTTTTACAGGGACATTGTTTCTTTCAGAACTAGTCCTCCTTTTGTGCTTAAAGTGGTCTTGGAGTGTAACTTATGATAGACTCTTAATCTCTCTGTCTTCTTCCTTGCCCCAAAAAACAAGGGAGAAAGGATCTTTCACACTGTAGATGTCCACAGGCAGCTCAGGTACTACATAGACAAAATTCAGTCCTTCGGGAAAACTGGTCATCTATTTGTCTCTTATGAAGGTAAGAGAAATGGACAGCCATTGTCAAACATACCATTTCCAGGTAGTTGTCTAATGCTATTGCCATCCAAACAGTATGGCAAAAATTAGGAGGTACAACACCCAGCAGGATAAAAGCACTGTGATCAAAGTAAACAAACAACTCACAGGGCAAATAAAGTTTACCAAAGCTAAATTTGAGGTAAATTTGGTCTTCCAGGCCAAGGACAACCAGAGGGCATTCATTAGCTATGTCCACAACCTCAAAGGGAATACACAGTTGTGTGCAGAGTGCATTGTAAATGGAGCCACCTATAGTCTCATAAATGGACAATCCAAAACAGAACAGGAGCCCAACAGTAGCCAGCAGAAAAATATGTTGATCCCAAAAAACACTTTCTTTAAACGTAGGTTTGTCTGTGTGTCTGAAGAAGTTACTTTACTTAAAGTGACGAAAACGTGAGAAAAGTTTTTATTAAATTGACTTTACGTTTAAAGAAAGTGTTTTTTGGGATTAACATCTTTTTCTGCTGGCTACTGTTGGGCTCCTGTTCTGTTTTGGATTGTTTGTTTCTTCCGCCCAGTTTATTTGTGCATTATAAATGGAGCCATCTATACCGAGTCATTATGGAGAGATGGTAAATCAGCAAGCAAAGGAGAGTATTATTGCTGGAATTAAATTCATCTACAAGTCTTGGTGAGTACCTTCACAAGGTGGACCCTGTTTTTCACAAAATCACACCAAGACGACACTGATACATAGATTGTATTTTATATAGAATATATTATGAAGTAGGTTAAAAAAATAAATAAAAAAAACTCGGTGCTCAAGACCCATGTTAAAAAAAAAAAAAAAAGTACCCAATCCTGGTAAGCACACTGGTGTCAGGCCTGGAAAAAATGACAGTGTAGAATCCTCAAGACAAGGAAACATTCCTACAGTGGGGCTGTACCCCCCCCCCACGTTATAGAAGGAAGTAGCTCACAAAAATCACAAAAACTAATAGGCCAAAAAAGAGCCACAAATATGATAGAGTGGGCTTCTCAGGATAAGAAAGAAATTATTGTTACAATTATGCAAGAAGCCCAGAATTTCCAGACAGAAGATATACATAAAGATTGAGAGAGAAATTAGAGGAAAGAAAAATACTTCTATAAGAAAACTGTCAGAAGCTTCAAATAAAAATTTGTGTTCATTAATACAACAGATGTACAACATTTATGAAAAACGTATAGACCCAGAAACCTTGATCCGTTTGGGATAAGAAGCATTTCAGGAAGTGCAAAAATATAAAGAACAAAATTGAGAGAGAGAAAGGTATAAAAAGAAATATGGACTTGGGAAATAGATCGGATATGGTGCAATATTTATGCAAAGGAGAAAGCCAAATTAGTTAACACAAAAAAGGCAGCCCTAAAGATATTTGAAGAGAAATCTAGACAAAGGCATCCAGATATGGAAAACTTTTTAATAAAAACAATACGCTCACAAAGAGGGAATGTAGAACAGAAGATTAGTAAAGCAGAAGTTAAAAAAAAATAGAAGTTGAAATTAAGGGATACTTTCAAAGTGAAGTGTTTAGTGTAGAAAGTTTAACACAGGTCACATCAGAGCAGGATGGAACGAGTTCCAAAGTCGAGAGTACAGGGAATTGTTATTGCTAGGCTTGTATAGGCCCTAGGGCTGCTAGCCTAGTGCCAACGTATGAAACTATGAGAGAAACAGGATCAGGAGATATCTGAAGTAAAGTTATGGACATTGGAAAGAAGAAGTGATTTAATATGGTTAATATTTATGCAAAGGAGAAAGCAAAACTAATGAATACAAAAAGAGCAGCACCAAATATATTTCAAGAGAAATACAGGCAAAGGCATCCAGACATGGAAAATTTTACAATACAAAAATAAGAAAAAGAGGAAAAGTAGTAAAGATGATTAGTATTGGAGAAGTTAAAGAAATAGAAACTGAGGTTATGGGGTACCTGCAAAGTGAAGGATTTAGTGTAGAAAATCTAACTCAGAAAATGCCACAGCAGGCTAGAGTAATGGATTACCAAATTAAGGAGAAACCAGTGTAGCAAGAAAAATCTGATCATTTGGCATATGAAGATACTTTGGAGCCTTTCATAAGGAAAGCAGAAGAAATGTTCAGTTGCGGTTGCACAGCAAGTAGAGGGACAGGAACCTGTGCTAAGTCTGACTCAGTCAGTGTTGTGGAGCGATAGGCTAACGAGTTCTCATATGAAAGAGCAATGGATGACACAGAATGAAACTGAAGAGAATGTAGCAAAGGAAGATGCTTTGGAACTTTCTCTACAATGCCCACAGGAAATGGAGAACAACAAATGTGTCTTCAGTTTAAAAGAAAATGATCTAAGAAAAGAGTTGCTTGATTTAATAGAGATGGACAGCCATGTTAAGATCAGAGAAAGAAATAGACTACAGAAAGTCAATAAAACCCCAAAAATTAGAAGTTTGATAAAACAACCAAACACATTAGTTGGGACTGTCCATAGAGATTTGTGATATAACAGAAGTAAACAGGGTATACTACTACTATACAGCTAAATTAATAGCAGATAAATTCTTACCACAAAAACACAGGGTAGTAAGGGAAAGGTAGGGGAGAAATCAAATCCCATCATGGAAGTATCGAATAGAGAAAACTATAAAGCAATTAAGACAAGATGTGTCACTGTTAAGAGTATAGAAGAGGGAACAGATCAACAAAAATACTCAAAGATGGACGTGATGAAAGCAATGCACAGTATCACAACAGATCAGGATACATCATGCACTATTGCAAATAATAAATTAAAACTGTCTGCACAGGCAGAAAAAGCTTAGAAGATATGCAGATAAGTATAAAGGAAATGTACAAAATAAGCAAAGTTTTATAGAGAATTGAGAAACAAGGCAAAAGGAATTGAAACAACACCCAAAAGAGAAGAAAAGATATATTTTGGAGAAATATCTATGAAGATCCTGTGGACCATAACAAAGATGCTAAATGGATAGAAGGAGTAAAAGAAAGAATAAGAAGTTCAAATGTACAGGATATGAAATGGGATGATGTAACGGCCAGAGAGATGGAAACAAAGTTAAGAAAAGCTTCTAATTGGAAACCCCAGGCCCAGGTGCAGTACTTGACTTCTGGCTAAACGTATTAACATCTTTACATGAAGATTTAGCCATGAGAAAGGACTCTTTATATGCACACCCCAAACAGACACCTGCCTGGTTAAAAACAGGAAAAACAAAGTGTGAACCCACAAGCTATCCTAAAAACTATAGACAACATATAAACTTTACACTGGAACTGATGCTGACAGAGTTTATAGTCATTTAGAAGAAAACTCAATCATGGCAGTAGAATAAAAGGGTAATAAAAGAAAGTGGTAATGTACAAAGGATCGTTTGGTGTTAAATAAAGTAATAATGGAGAACTGTAAAAAGGGAATTAATGGTGTTATTTATACTCCTAGAGAGGTTTATAGTTGTAGTAAGGAGGGTGTAATTTATGCATTGAGATATCCGTGCAACCTTTTTAAAATAGGGGAAACTAAAAGGGCTTTTAGGGTTAGGCTGCTATTTGAGGTACATTAGGAATAAAAAGGTGGAGAGTCTGTTTGCTATGCATTTTTTTCTTCATCATGAGGGTGATGGTAATTGTCTTCAGGCAACAATTTCAGAGAAAGTTAAAGTTTTTAATAATGTGGATTTGAAGCATAAGTTGCTTTTTACGGAGAGAATATTTTAAAATATGGAACATTGACAATGCAGTTGGAAAATGTTTTTGTTGAATGTATAGAGATCGGTTATAAAATTTAATTATTTTAATAAATGTAAAGTTTTGATTTGCTGTTCCTTATTAGGCATGTATTTAATTGAAAAGTGCTTGTTTAGTTTTAATTCTAGAAAGGTCTTTTGGCCGAGGCACTGGAGAGTGTTTATAATAAAAGTTTGGATCTTTTTTACTGTCCTTGGTGGCTTTTGCGAATACAAGAAAGTCATATGGAACAAAGGATCATTTGTTGTTAAATAGTCATAATGGAGAACTGTAAAATGGGGACTTATCTAAGCATGGCTTGGATAGAGTACAAAAAAGCATTTGACAGTGTCCCACATTCATGGATAGAAGAGTGCTTAAAGTCTAAGTTGCACTCTACACTGATCGATCACATTACAGCTACCATGAAACAGTGACAAATCACTTTGCAGTTAAGCCATGATGAGGGACAAATTATTATTCCAGGGATAAAAATTCAAAGGGGGATTTTCTAGGGTGACTCTGTCACCGCTGCTCTTTTGTCTTGCGCTTAACCCATTGTGTACCTAACAGATTAGGTCATGGCTATAATTTGGCTCCCAGAAAACAACAAAGTATAACTATATCCCATCTTATTTTTATAGAGAATTTAAAACTGTATAGTTCATCAGATGAGGAACTGAAAGCACAACTGCAAGTGGTCAAAATGTTTCAGATGATATATGTATGTGATTTGGCTTTGATAAATGTGCAAAGGCAACCTTTAAAACAGGAAAGCTGCAGCACCAAGAAAACATCAGTTTGGGGCAACAATGTGCTATAAAAGAACTTGAGCAAGATTGAGTGTATAAATATTTGGGAATTGATGAAGGATCAACAATAAAACAGGAACAAATGCGAGTAATGCTCAGTAAGGAGCATTTTAGAAGACTAAAATTAATACTGAAAACAGAGCTGACATCTAGGAATAAATTACAAGATATAAACCAATTTGCACTTCTTCCATACTAACTTACAGTTTTGGAATGATTGACTGGCCCCAAAAGGTGTTGGATAGATTAGACAGGAAAGCAAGGATACTTCATGCTTGTCAAATGATTTATAAAAATCACTGCATACCAGGATTAAATATTCCCCATTCTGAAATGGGTATGGGCCTCCTTGAAATTGATTACATTTGTAGATCTGCAACTGTGGGACTGCATACATATCTGCTGACCTCACTAGACCCAAGTGTAGTGAAATTTTTTAAACATGAGGAGAATAAGTCTAAGATTACTTCTTGGTTAGTTTACCAGAAGCATATCGGCATCAAGCAGGAAAGGAGATCAAACCAAAGGCAGATAAAAATCAGGCAGTAACTGAATGTGCCAAAAAAAAACAGAAGAAAGAATATAAGGTGAAGGATTGGATGAGAAGGCAAGAAATGTGGAAATGCAGAAATATAGCTGCAAGTATGGAGAAGTCTTGGAACAACCTCATGTTGATCAGGATTGAATGCAGGAATGGTTAAGGAGAGGTGAATTTAAACCAAAATATGAAAGGTTAATATTGGCTGCCCAAGATAGTGGATTACATACATGTTGGTTTACAAAATCTATTGAGCATATGGGAGAAACAGACAAATGTAGGTTTTGTAAAACAGAATTGGAAACAGTCACACATCTTGTTGCTGGTTGTGATATACTAATGGCAGAAGGACTGGATACTGAAAGACATATTAATGTGGCAAGACTGTTGCGTTGGGAATTGTGCAAACATTATAATATTGAGGTAGCTGAAAAACACTGGAGCATGAGCCACAAAGCATTGTAGAAAATGATGACATTTATATCATATGGGATCACCCATTACCAACAGTACAAAAAATAGATCCGAGAAAACCAGATGTAGTAGTCCATGTACAGAAGACAGAGGTGGCATTGATCACTGAAATTGCTACACCCAGTGACTACAGTGTGTTACATAGAGACACAAAGTTGTAAAATACCAGGATTTGCAGGCAGAAGTAAGGGCAGAGTGGAAGGCTACCCAGACCGTTCCAGTGGTAGTAGTAGGAGCAATGGGTCTTTTAAAACAGAATTTACAATCATGCTTTGATATGTTATCTGTACATGTAACTCCATACAAATTGCAGGAGGAGTCATTACTGGGCATATTATGGGTGCTGTGAAGAACACTTCTGGCCATCATCAAAGACTGAAACCATACTAACTTCATTAACATTATTTGTACTTTGACTTGGGAATGGGGTGCATTCCTGTCATGGTATTAGAAACCCAAAATACTTGGGAAAATTAAAAGTGAGAAGCCAGAAGATATAGAAAACCTACTGGCCAACAAACTCAGATCCAACTTTACCCTCTCTCCCCCTCAACCTTTCCTCTCAAAAAATACCATCAAATATAACTCCCCCTACTTATCACTAGAGAATAGGTCCTTAATGCTCTCTTTAAAGCCAAGAACACCACATTAACAGGCCCAGATAATATCCCAGGATGCCTTCTAAATAGCATGAAACATGACCTGTCAGGCCGTCTGGAATTGTTGTTTTACTGCAGCTTCAAAGCAGGCGTTGTGCCTCTTGAATGGAGAACAGCAAGGGTCATCCCTCTCCACAAAGGTAAGCCATCTATAAACCCTGGAAACTACAGACCCATAAGTCTCACTAGTGTTGTATACAAAGTCATGGAAAAAATTGTCATGGAAATGATCAGTAATGATATAGTAAGACCCAACCCAGTTTGGTTTCATCAAGGGCAGGTCATGACTTCTCAACCTGGTGGACCTCTTTGAGAAGATCACCAAAGCAGTGCATGAGGGCAGAATGGTTCACACTGCCTACCTTGACTTGGCCAAGGCATTTGACACAATGCCCCACTTGGGCATTTGTTGACAAACTCAAGAGGTTAGGTACCAACCTATATGTCACCCAGTGGATAGCCAACTGGCTCACAGACAGGACCCAGGCAGTTAGAATTGGGGAGTCCATCTCTACAAAGAGGCCAGTCAAAGTGTAGTCACTTAGGGATCGGTCGTTGGGCTGCTTGTTTTTGGCATTTACTTGTCTGAAGTTAAGACCAGTATCGGTGGTCTCTGGCTTAGTAAATTTGCAGATGTTTGGAAATTAGTAGCAGTCATTGAATCCCACACTGACACAAATGTTCTCAGGGAAAGGCTGATACAGACAAACAACTGGTGTCAGAGGCATGGAGTAAAACTAAATGCCAGGAAATGCATAATAGCATCCATTGGTAAGTCATCCACCCCTAATAACTATAATATAGACAACACACCCCTTAGACTTGATGCAGTAGTCAGGAACATAGGGACACACACAGACAGTAATCTAGCTTTTGACCATCACGTGTCTACAGTTGTGAGGAAATCATTTTGTGTTGCGCAACTTATAAACAAAGGTATGGCATCTAGGTCCAAGGAAATCATTGTTCCACTGTATTCGGCATTTATTAGATCTGTCATTGAGTACAATGCCCCCTTTGGTATGTACCTAACCAGGCATATCCAACAAATAGAACTCTCACAGAGTGCATACTTCTCAACCTTAGCACAAAAAATCTGGACAAAACCTAAAATAATGGGGGACAAAGTCCCAAAAATAAGGGCAGATTTTAAATATTGCTCTAGTAAACTTAGAAAATTGTTAGATTAAAAGCATTTGTATTAGCATGCATTTGGATATGAAATTTGAAACTCAAATATATGCCATTATTTAGTGACTTCAGTCCTCAGTGATTTGCCAGAAAACCACAAATTTTGTGAGGAACAGACCAAAAATGTGAGGCAAAAATCTGGATGTTCTGTACAAGTCTGTACAGTTGAGAGCTGTTTGCAGAGGTTCCTCACTAAAGGAATACATGGGAATAAGTAAAATGTCCTATGTAGACCACCTCAGGGCTTTATCCCTGTATTCTGTCTCCTACAGGGTGTTGGTAGATTTATGCCTGGCATACAGGGCATTGTCAGACCTCACTCTAGACCTCCTGCTGCATATCCACAAAATAAACAGCACCAGAATTACCCATTCTAAAGCCTTAAACCTTGCCTGTGAAAAAATAGGACAAGCTGGTGAGACAGGTATGTATCCTAGAGACTACCCCATCTTTGGAACAGGCTCCCCATCCATGTGAAGCACAGCAGAGTTCCTCCCTAACCCAATTACCCAATTCAAGTGTAACCTTGACAATTGGATGGGGAACAGGAAATCCCTGGCTTTGCACCTGTGTCTCTAATGGATACAGGCTACTTATAAATGGTTAATCTCCCAGGCCCCTGCTTGTAAATGTTTCATCTCCCAAGCCCCCTGCTTACACTTATCAATGGTAGCTTAAAAAGACAATTGTGGTCATTAGCTTGGTAAACAACTATGAACTTATTTTACTTACTATAATAAGCCACTTCCAGGCAGGGTTAAGTCCCATTCCATTAGGGATGTAGCTTCTCTGGTGGCTTTCTGGAAAGGAGTGGACTCTAGAAGTATTCTAGGGACAGCAGCTTTGTCTTATAAACATACTTTTACAAAGCACTACAAGCTGGATTCCATTTCTGAGTCCAGACCTGGCTTTGCTATGGCCGTTCTCCAAGGGCTTCTGGACTCTCTAATTTATTTTACTCCTCCTTCATTAGTTTCTAAGTTATGATAAAAAGCTTAGGCTACTGCAGCAGTGACCTAAATGTTGAACGTAGCACAGGTGTGTAAGTAAACTTAACAAAACAGTAGAGATTTTACTAGATCACTTTTTCAGTAGACACCTGTCTTTCCTGGCTCTTATTTAGCTGTTTTACTTCCATATTACCAGGGTATGATTGTCTAGACCCTTGTGTATTTAGTTTACTGTAGCATTTGTTTCCTAGCCTTATCTTTTCAGAGCTCTTTCCTCCAATTTTTCTGGCTAAAGAACTCATTGGCACACTAACTTTCTTTATATTGGCACTCCCCTCAAGCTCCTGACAGAGCATGTGGAATGTGACCTCAAGCTTTGAAAGCTGACTGGTCACTGGGGAAGACCCAAATAGACAAAGCTACTCCAACAGTTATCTGTTAGAACATTTACTGTTATGGTAAGTTTATTCTTAGATGACATGCCCGGCTTCACCTCTGCAATTTTTTGGACAACTTCATGGCTTCCTTCCCTAATAACCCTTTTGAAAGTTCCCCATTATTTGGACCTGTGGTAAAAGGTGCAGACAAGAAGGGAAGATGCTGTTTGCTGTAGGGATTAGATTTAAGAATCCTCTGCAACTCTTTAACAAGATTCAGAATGGTTCCAAATCTCTCTGGTTTAGGAAACCCTAGCATCAGACATTTGATTCCTCAAACAAGTGTGGCTGCAGCAGACACAGTCCTGTCAATGGATGCCAACCACAAGGACCCAGGGGACTGCAGAATCAGAGATTTTGGGGGACCTTTTCTGATAAACAAATTAGTATCCTTAAAGGCTTAAGTGGTGAAAAGAGAGGTTCCATCTTCCTCAAATAAGAGCCATCCAGGAGGTCCCAGTAGCCATCCAGGAAATCCCACTAGACTAAAAGACAGGGTCAAGAAACTGTTCCAAAATCTTTTTTCTTCCAAAGAACAAGGACCTCAATCCAATTCTGGATCTCAACCGGCTACATTTCTATGTTCAAAACCCTTCATTCAGAATGGTCATGGTGTAGATGATTCTGCCATGTCTGAAGGCAAATGATTTGATGTGCTTGAAAGATATTCAGGATGCCTACCTGTACGTAAAGACTGCAAAGGAATTTAAGGTTTCTTTGTTTCCAGTTTGGATCCATTCACTAACAAATCAAGTCATCTTCCTTTGGTCTTATCACAGCCCCCTGGGTTTTCATCAGGTACATGACAGTAGTTGCAGTCTACCCGTGACTCTGAATGATCTGTGTATTCCCATATCTGGATAACTGGCTCCTTGCTACAACAATCAGAGAGTCTCTAAAATCAGAGATTACTTTTTAAATCTCTGCTTGTCTTGGGTATCTCCATAATTCACAAATGTTATGTCTTCAGCCTTCTCAAGAGATTGCATTTAGCAGATGTCCTTCAAGAATGCAACTGCAGTCCTGACATATGGGTTGTCCTGCCTCAGGCAGCCCCTCGGTCGGCCGGATTCCAAAGTCTGGGTCCGGTGTCGGCTGATGTCGCCTCCTCCCCGACGTCAGAGCAGCTGGAGTATAAAGGCATCCGCCGACGCCATCTTCTTCAGTCTTTCTTGCCGCGCAGTGCCCGAAGCAGAAGCAGTTTGCAAGTGCCGGTCGGTCAGCTCCTGTGTTTTCAGTTACCGAAGTCATCTAAAAGCTAAGTACCCCGTTGGGGAACATTTTTCTTGCCTCAGCCGATGTCAGAAAAAATTGAAAAAGTTAATAATTGTTTGTCTTGTGGTAAACAAATACCTCATAAGGACTTCCATTCTTACTGCCTCCCTTACCTGGGCCCAGACCACGACGTCTCGGCCTGTGCTGCCTGTGCTTGCTTTAATAAGCGCACACTCAGGCGCCGGGCAGAATTTGCCGAAGACTTTTTTGGCGAATCTTTCGATTATATCATGCCGTCGGAACAACCGACAGCACAATCTACCAAAAAACGCAAGGACCGGGACCAACATCCTCGGCACGCGTCGTCCACCGATACCACGCCTAAGCCCTCCGCGAGTGCATCGGTCCCTTCGGAAGCGGTAATTCAACCGCCCCAGGCCGACGACACCGCTTTAACGCATTCTTCGGTCCCGGAGATTTCAACAGTGCCGGTTGTTGATTTTCCTCCAGAAACCGAAGCTCTAGATTTACCCGACACCATTCCTGTGGACAAGGTTACCCCTGCACGTGGGGCAGCTAGGCCTCCAGTATCCATGTCCATCAAGGCCTTTGCACATGCTAAGGCTGCCAGCCAGGCCAAGGCCCATCCTAAATCTACTTCTCAGGGCCCCTCTTCTGATAGACAGATCATGACTCTTGCTGCAGATCTAATCTCTCTTATCAGGGGTTCTCAGCCACACCCAGACAGAGGTTCTCAGCCACCTGCAGATAAAAGGCCTAGAACTGAGCAGGCAGACACCCTCTCTTCAGATGAAGCCTCTGGGGATTCAGAGCACTCAGATACCCAGGAAGAATCCTTCCAGGCCTATGAGGACTCGGATGCTGAGGATTCAATTCCCTCTGCCTTCCCTTCAGAGGATATTTCTTTTGGTGAAGTTCTCCACTCCATGAGAGAACATTTTCAGTGGCAGGGTCAGGAATTTTCTGACTCCAGGAAAAGGCTACATACCTTCCTGAAGCTACTCCAACACAGACCTTTAGCTATTCCTCCAGTGTTGGATGTCCTTGATGATGTATACTCAGACTCCAGTGCTTCGCCTGACTCTCTCCCTCCTGCTCCTGTCAAGCCTGACAGATATTACAGGGTCCCTGAAACCTATAAGCATTTCTTTAAGGCCCACTCTGTGGATCTAGAAACTATTTCACAGGGTCCCAAAGGAGTGGCTACTTCCTCGGCCAAAAACCCTCTGCCCGCTGACAGGGAAGCTAGGGCCCTAGAGAGATGGGGCAAAAAGGTTTATACCTCTTCCACCCTTGCCATGAGTTCACTCAACTGCCTTTTTCATATGTTTCAGTACCAGGATTACTTAATGGATGATTTGCAGAAAAAGTTAGCCTCTCCTGAGCCTATAGATAGGAAGGCATTGCAGGATTTGGTTCATAATTCTCAGCAGGTTAGCAATCATTTCCTTCAGTGTGGTTATGATGCATTGGAAGCTTCATGTAGGGCAGCCATGACAGGAGCCGTTATACGTAGACATGCTTGGTTGAAAGAATTGGTCCTTTCCAGACTCAGACAAGTTTCAAAGGGGAAGAAACAGGCGTGCTCGAGGTAGAGGGCAATACCGAGGCTCCTATAGGGGCCGCCAATGGCAACCACCAAATCAGAGAAGTGGCGCAGGGAGTTCACCTGCACCACAGGGACAATCACAATGACTTAACTTTCACTCCGCCTACCAAGGCTCAAAGAGAAGCACCTCTAGGCGGAAAATTATCCTTATTCTCAAAGAACTGGCACATTTTAACCAAGGACAAATGGATTCTGGACATAATAGACAGAGGTTACAGGTTCCACTTCCAGACCTTACCAACGAGACAAGGCATGTCAAACCTGCCACAAAATCAAAGGGCAGAGGCTCTCTTACAAGTTTTAAAGCTGTTACAAATAAAAGCTATAGAAAAGGTTCCTCCTCAGGAACAAGGTCAGGGATTCTATTCAAGACTGTTCCTTGTTCCAAGAAAAGAAAAGCAATGGAGGCCTATGCTGGACTTGTCTGTTCTAAACACCTTTCTCATTGTGCCAAAATTCAAAATGCTGACGTTACAGCAACTCCTTCCCATGCTGGGCAAGGGGTCTTGGCTGGTTACTCTGGACCTCAAGGAGGCATACCTGCATGTCCCAATCAGACACAGTTGCAGAAGATACCTCCGATTTCTTGCAGGAACAGAGCATTATCAATTCTCAGCATTGCCGTTTGGCTTATCTACTGCGCCCAGAGTATTCACGAAATGCCTGGCATCAGTAGTTGCACATTGCAGACTCCAGGGGATTCAAATATACCTTTACCTGGATGACTGCCTCATACAAGCAGACAGCAAACAAACCTTGATAAAAAACTTGGACTATGTCATTCAGTTGCTACAGGCTTTGGGATACACAGTCAACATTCAAAAATCAAGACTATTGCCATCCCAAAAGATTATTTTTCTAGGAGCAAAACTGGACACACAATCACAAATGGCTTTCCTCACAGAGGAGAAACAACAGCATTTACCAGACTACTTCAAAAGCCTAGCAAAACTTACCCAGCTGACCGCAAGGAAGATCCTGCAGGCCCTGGGTTTCATGGCATCTTGCATTCTACTGATCCCTCTGGCAAGACTACACATGAGAAAGCTACAATGGTACCTAAAAAGCTTATGGTCTCAGCACAGCCACAACCTAGAAGACGTAATACCACTCATTCCATGCCTGCAAAGGGAATTCTTGTAGTGGGCTCAAGCAAGCCATTTAAACCAAGGCATGCCTTTCAACAAAGTTCAAGCAAGTCAAACCATCACAGCAGATGCCTCAGATCATGGATGGGGGGCACACATGGAGGACAGATGCATTCAAGGTCAATGGACTCCCACGGAAATGCCTCTGCACATAAATCAAAAAGAGATGTTGGCAGTGATACATGCAATAGAAGCCTTTGGAAAATCTCTTCAACAAGGCCATCTGTTAATAAGGACAGACAACACCACTGTCATGTGGTATATAAACAAACAAGGAGGCACTCACTCGTATCCCCTCTGCAGACTAACAATGGCTCTTTGGGAAAAGTCCCTGAAACTGAACATCCATTTGCAATCCCAGTTTGTTCCGGGCAAGGACAATGTTCTGGCGGACAGGTTGAGCAGAAATTTTGTGGATCCACACGAATGGATGCTGCATCCACACATTTTCTCACAAATAACAACTGCATGGGGAAGACCGGACATAGATCTCTTTGCTTCTCATCTCAATCACCACCTGGGCAGGTTCTGCTCAAGGACACACCATCCTCTAGCCTGGAGGACGGATGCTCTCTCCTTCAGCTGGAATACCCTAAAAATCTATGCATTCCCTCCTCTACCATTACTGCCCAAGGTGTTACTGAAGATCAAAGCAGAGCAACCAAAAGGAATTTTGATAGCTCTAGACTGGCCGAGGCAGCATTGGTATCCCTTGCTACTGAGCATAACTCACACCAAACCGTGGCCCTTGCCCCAATGGCCTCTGCTCCTGACTCAACACAATTACAGGACTGTTCATCAAAACCTGCAAACATTACAACTGACAGCTGGAGGGTTCCATGACTTTGACCCATGTCCCCCTCTCTGAAAAGGTTCAGGAAATCTTGCTGGAAGCACGTAGACCTTCCACCAGAAAGACCTATTCGGCCAAGTGGAAGAGATTCATCATCTGGAATGCCAAAAAGGGCCAGGATGCATCAGTGATGAGCACACCTCAGATATTAGAATACTTGGCAGAAATGTTTCATAGTGGCCTCTCATATTCTTCCATTAAAATTCACGCTTCAGCAATCTCAGCAAATTACAACTGTGACCCACCTGTGTTTTCACATCCCTTGCTAAGACAGTTTCTAAGAGGGATAAAGAATATCAAACCTCCCAGAAAGCCACCAGTTCCTGCATGGGACCTCAACTGTGTCTTGGAAAAATTAACTCTTCCTCCTTTTGAACCAGCAGCATCTTCAGAAATGCAATTTCTCTCCTGGAAAACGGTCTTCCTGTTGGCAGTTACCTCAGCAAGAAGAGTCTCGAAGATACAGGCCCTCATGGCAGTACCTCCCTTTCTCATTTTTCATCAGGACAGAGTTTCTCTAAGGACCAATCCTTCATTCATGCCAAAAGTGATATCCAGGGTGTCTCTAAATCAAGCAATTCACCTGCCTACTTTCTTTCCCAAGCCTGAAAACAAAGGGGAAAAGCTGCTGCATACTTTAGACATACACAGACAATTACGCTACTACTTGGACAGAACAAAGACCACCAGGAAGTCTGACCAACTATTTGTAGCCTATGCTGCCGGAGTGCAAGTAAAGGCAGTCTCCAAACAAACAATTTCAAAATGGATTGGACACTGCATCAGATTCTGTTATTCCTTCCATGGAAAGGGTGTGCCAGCCAATATTAGGCCACACTCAACCAGAGCTATAGCCACATCCACAGCCTTTCTAAGAGGAGTGGCTACAAAGGACATTCTAGAGGCTGCTACATGGAGCTCCGTGCATACATTTACCAAACACTACAACCTGCCTTTATACTCCAGATCCCGAGCAGGCTTTGCTTCTGCAGTCCTGCAGGGTCTTTTAGCTACACCATCCCTTGCTTAGATCCTACCACCCCCAGCTTGGCTATGGTATTCAACCCATATGTCAGGACTGCAGTTGCATTCTTGAAGGACATAGTACAGTTTTGTACCTACCATAAATGTAGATGTCCGATAGATATGCAACTGCAGTCAGGTTTTCCCTCCCTCCTACCCCTCTGCTTTTTTCCTTGGGTCCATTCCCCCTCTCCTTTTAGCTGGGGATATCTGTTATGGTGTATCTGTTTATTACTGTTGTGCATGTCTGGAATTTTTTGCTTATCCATTCACAAAATTTAGCCTTCCTTGGAGGGCACCTGGCATCTGGGGCAAGAAACACTGAAGAAGATGGCGTCGGTGGATGCCTTTATACTCCAGCAACTCTGATGTCGGGGAGGAGGTGACATCAGCCGACGCCGGACCCAGACTTTGGAATCCGGCCGACCGAGGGGCTGCCTGAGGCAGGACAACCCATATGTCAGGACTGCAGTTGCATAGTTATCGGACATCTACATTTATGGTAGGTACAAAACTGTACTTTTATATCCTGATTCAAGAACTTGCATTGTAAGTGTGCCATGAATGCTGCCTGCTTTGAGTGGGAGAAGGAGTCATTTTGAGGGGAGGATGGTCCATGAAGTTTGGACACAGAGGCCAGTCTATCTGACATATCCTTAGCTGCCATAACAGAAGCCTTTTTTAAACTAGAAGCATCTTTATTAAATTATCACTTATGACATAGACAGTCAAACATTTATATAAATGAAAACAAACAATATTGGCATATTTTTAGTTGCAGACATTATACATCACATATAATCTATCCAGTCATTGTCAGTGAAACATTACATAGCTCATTCAAGTCCTGCCTTCTTTTAAACCTCATTCTTCCTCCAAAATGTTATTCTGCATGCATTGTTCCCAGAATTCCTATTTTTTCTATGTAATTTGTTCCTCCGCTTTTCTAAAGATCCCATGCCCAGTTGTTTTACATATGTTACTATGTTCTCTTCTAGTACAGTTGGTTTAGACTTTGATTTCCATTTTGTAGTAATTGCTTTTTGGCAGCCACCATAGTTAAGACTCATCAAGGCCTTACTATGTCTGAGCAATTCCAGTTCTGTTTCATAGCTGGAAATAACCTGATAGAGTAGTCTGCAAGGAATTTTTAATGTCTGCCAACTAATTACACTTTCAAAAAATATGTTCCCAATTTCCTTTCTTCCCCCATCACACCTCCAATATGTGCTATCTACCTAAAAAAAATTGTTGGAGTGTACTTGGGGTATAAAAATACCTAATGTAAACACTTCCAAGCAAAGATCCTAAATCATCTAGTCTTTGTTGCATATTTGAGATACATACATACATACATACAGTGAATATAAAAAGCTTGCACACCCCTGTTAAAATGCCAGGTTTTTGTGATATAAAAAATGAGACCACAATAAATCATTTCAAAACTTTTCCCACATTTAATGTGACATATAACCTGCACAGTTCAATAGAAAAACAAACAAATCTGTTAGGGGAAAAAATATAATAAATAAAAAACGTACAATATGCTGGTTGCATAAGTGTGACACCCTTAAACTAATACTTTGTTGAAGCACCTTTTGATTTAATTACAGCATTCAGTCTTCTTGAGTAGGAGTCTATCAGCATGACACATCTTGACTTGAAAATATTTGCCCACTCTTCTTGCAAAAGTGCTCCAAATCTGTCAGATTGTGAGGACATCTTTAGTGCACTGCCCTCTTCAGGTCACCCCACAGATTTTCTATTGGATTTAGGTTTGGGCTCTGGCTGGGCCATTCCAAAATTTTATTTTTCTTCTGGTGAAGCCATTCTTTTGTTGATTTGGATGTATGTCATTGTCATGCTTGAAAGGTGCAATTCCTCTTCATCTTTCTAGCAGAAGCCTGAAGGTTTTGGGCCAAAAGTGACTGGTAAATGGAACTATTCATAATTCCCTCCACCTTGACTAAAGCCCCAGTTACAGCTGAAGAAAACCAACCCCAATGCGTGATACTGCCACCACCATGCCTTCACCATGGGGATGATGTTCTTTTGGTGATGCAAAGTGTTTCTGTGCCAAACGTACCTTTTGGAATTGTAGCCATAAAGTTCAGCCTTGGTCTCTTCAGACCATAACACATTTTCCCACATTCTTTTGGGAGACTTGATGTATTGTTTTGCAAACTTTAGCAAGGCCTGGATGTTTTTCTGTATAAGAAAAGGCTTCTGTCTTGTAACCTTACCACATAGTCCTGACATGTGGAGAATACGGGAGATTGTTGTCACGTAATACACAGCTAGTACTTTGCCAGAAATTCCTGCAGTTCCTTCAGTGTTGCTGTAGGTCTCTTGGCAGCCTCCCTGACCAGTTTTCATGTTGTCTTTTCATCAGTCTTGTAGGAACGTTCAGTTCTTTGTAGCATCACTCTTGTCCTATATTTTCTCCACTTTTTGATGACTGTTTTCACTGTGTTCCATGGTATATGTGGTAACTTTTTTGTACCCTTCTCCTGACTGATACCTTTCAACAATGAGATCTCTTAGATGCTTTGTAAGCTGTCTGCAAGTCATGGCTTTTGCTGTAGCAGGCAATTGAGTAAATGTCAGGAAAATCCTACTAGGACAGCTGAACTTTATTTGGGGTTAATCAGAGTCTCTCTAATTGATGGCAGATGTGTACTCAACAAGACTGAATGTTGTAATTAAATCAAAAGATGCTTCAACAAATTATTAGTTTAAGGGTGTGCACACACAAAGTATTAGTTTAAGGGTTTGTGCACACAGCAAAGTATTAGTTTAAGGGTGTAAGGGTGTGCACACACAATAAAGTATTGGTTTAAGGGTGTGCACACTTATGCAACCAGCAATATTGTACGTTTTTTATATTTTTCCCCCTAACAGATTTGTTTTTCAATTGAATTGTACAGGTTGTAGGTCACATTAAAGGTGGGAAAAGTTTTGATATGATTTATTGTGGTCTCATTTTTTATATCACAAAAACCTGGCATTTTAACAGGGGTGTGTAAACTTTTTATATCCACTGTATATCCCCAATTGTTTCTTTGTGAAATGTTTATCCAGTCTCTCCTCCCAATCCTTTCTCCTCTGATTGATTCTTGTACTTATTGTGCAGTATTTTATATGCTCAACTAATTATCCCTTTTAAACAGCAGCTTCTGCTGTAGATTCTACTAAAAACTCTACCAGTAATGGTCTTTTGCTTAGGATCCCCCATTTTCTTTCTCTTTGCCTATACTCTGATATCAGTCCTCGATAGGGAAGGCAATCTCTAACCAGCAGTCCAAATACATTCTTAGTCTCTTCCCATTCTATTGCCTTACCCTCAATATTTGCTCCCAATACTGTGGTTAATTTGCCAATAAATTCCAGTACCCTCTTGCCTGTTGTCTGTATCCCTAATTGCAGCCATCCCTGTGGGCAGGATTTCCTTTCTCCAATCCTGTGTTGGCTTAGTTATTAGAATAGTTTCTGCTACTTTATGAGTAGAATATTCTGTATGGTTATAGTTATACTCCTTAAGGATCTACATACAAAATCAGTCTTTCCTCGTTTCTTGAGCTTCCCTCCTATTTTGTCATCATCCCTTTCGACTTTAATAAGCTTTCTGCTTGTGCTGTGTATGGCAGCCTTAACTGTGTAGCACTGAAATACCCCAGGTCAGCTTATCTCACTTGACTCTTGCCGTCTTCCCCTCCCAGATAAAATCCTTCAGCTCTTTATTAATTACCATCCACTACTTCTCTGGTTGATAAAAATATGCCTGACTTGTGTATAAAACTAAAGGGAGTAAAAACATTTTAACTGCTTGTGTTTTGCTCTCCCTATCCCTAAAACAGAGCTTCCAATTTCTCAGTTTTGTATTATTTTTTGTTTAGTCTCTGCCCACATATCCTTAGCTGCCACAACAGAATCCTTTTTAATCCATACTCCTAGTTACTTTATTTTATCATGTCCCCATAAATATGAATATTGCTGAACCAATTCATGTGTGGGTACATAGTTTTACAGCTATTGTCTTTGTTTTAGATGTATTAATTTTGTATCCAGAAAAGACTTGAAAATGTTTCGAAATATTCCACTGCACTAAGATGTCTTTTTCTAGTTTTATCAGGTATAAAATAATATCATCTGTAAATAAAGCCAGCGTTTCTTGACCACCATACCAATTGTAGCCTTGAATTTCTGACACTCCTGCCTGGTTCCTCTGCTGAAACAGAAATTATCGGACACGAACCCACCCACTTTAACTTTCGCCTCCAGTCCCTCATATATTTTCCTAATCATGCTTATAATTTTGTTAGGGAATGCAAATGCTTCCAATCCCATGCTCCTCTAAAGTCTCAGCTTGCTGTGTTAATTGCTTTCTCTCCATCAAGACTCACTAACAACAGTGATATATTTCATACATTCTGCTTCCCTGTGGATTATCATTGTTCTGTTAATGTTTTCAAATGTTGCCTCCTCCCCAGAAAACCACTTTGATCCATATCTGTCAATTGTGGTATCACTTTTACCATTCTTTTAGCCATTATAGACGTAAACACTTGGAATAGGAACAATTGTCCCAGACCTGATAGTCACAGAGTTAGATTAACCTATAAGTAAGAATCTGATGATGTCATTTTCATTCATTCCTCAATGAATGGGGTCTCTGATCCCACCACAGATCTGTCTCTACCATATTTGCTTTATACTGTTAGATCAAACTGTCAAACTCCTACCGTTACCATTAATGCCTCAGAACCCTATAATACCTCAGATATCATTATCCACTTCTCCTCTACAGTGGATCACACTCTCTCAAGCTTTTTGGGTGTAGTTTCACAATTTTTGTAAGCAAAAGTAGATTATGCCATAGTTTTTGTAGATATAATCTTTCTATATCTGTCATTCTTCCTCCTTTTGAAGTTTTTTTTTTCTCAGTGTTAGGGTTCAAACCTTTTTTTCTAATTATTTTCCTTGGGTACTCTTGTTGCCGTTGCTGGTAACCTCTTTTTCTTTTTCCCTGTGTTTATTTTCTCTTGGTTTCTGTGTATTTCTTGGATACTATTGTTTGTATCCTTCTTTTTTCTGCTTCCAAAAAAAGTAAAAAAGTATATATAGATAGAAATCTCCTTTTTCTATATTCCTAAAATGGCTAAGAAGTCAAGAGGTTTCAAAAAGTGCACTTCTTGTGGACATAAGACACCCAACTCTGATACCTACAGAGTGTGTGTATATTATTTAGGAGCAGCTCATCTTGAAACTTCTTATCAGATTTGTGCAGGTTTCAACTCTCTGGCTGTAAGCTGTCGATGGAACGGGTTAGTTCTAAAGGGATTGTTGCCTATGTCTGCTACTCCTTCTACAGCTTCTATTTCAGGGGCTCACCCCCCCCCCCCCACTAAGAAGTGAGAGTCATCTTCGGAGTCCAGTGAATGGAGAAAACACTCTCTTGTCCAGTCTCCAAAACTTGCTCCTGCTACAGTGTGTCATACTAAACAACCTAAGAGATCGGCTCCGATACCTTTGGATCTGACAAAAGGGATATCCAAGTATCCTCTGCCTCAAAGTCCCTGTTTTTCTTCAGAACATGTTTCCCCTTGGCTCTGATCTCCATTTTTATAGGAGACACCCAGGAGAATCTCTTGTCCTCCTTCCATGTCATCCTCTGTCAGGTCGTCCTGAAGTCTTTCCGAAGCAGATGATGATAGGATGGTGAGGAGGTTCCTCTGAGCTCAGATCCAGATGGGTTTACCATCTCCATCTCCCATCAGATACATGAGCCTCCATCCTGTATCTCATCCCATTATTTCTCCTTCTGCGATCTTCCCAACAATTTCAGAGCCCTCAGATCAGAAAATTCTGAGAGCTGAAGTGTCTTATTCGAAGACCGTTATATCTTTGACTCCAACTGCTTCTCTGACTCATTTGGCTACTATCCCCTTACAGCAGGATGAGTCTTGGAGCCAAAGCATCAGCACAGAATTGGGGAGATGGTTTTAGACTTTGAGGTTTTTGGACCCATCGCTTCCCTTCAGAACCTTGGAGTTGGACAGCCCGGGTCTATCTCCCCCCATGTGGCAGGAGCCCAGGCAGGGTTTGAAAGTGCCTGGAGCTTTGGCTTTGGTGAGCTTGCTGCAGCTTCTCCTTCTGCCTTTGAGGTGGATAGAGCTCTCTGTCTCCCAAGAGTTCAGTCTGCTCTTCAGTCTTTGGGTCCAACCATCTTATCCCTTTCTGATTCATGTTCTGAGACTAACCAACCTAGCTCTCTGGGACAACTGCTCGTATCAACTTCCAGGCAGTTCCCATGTAAGAACTTACCCTGTCCTCCAGTTCCTCTCCCAGTGATCCCCCTGAAGAGGTCGTGAAAAAGGAGACACATAGATTCCTCTCGGCAATCTTTATTCAGAGACACTGACTTTGATGGGGGTCCCTGAGATCTCCACCAGAAGACGTTTACTTTGGAGACTGTCTAGAGATCCTTGGCCAGAAAGGTGGATGGTCTTCTGATTTCCATTCCCAGGAGGAGTCTGTGTTCCTAGAAGCCTTTGGGTCTGGTCCATCTACATCTTGGATTTACCCCTCCAGTGGATGACTTTAAATATCTTGTATCTCACTGGGCATGGAAGGAACTGGATACAGTGGAACCCATTTCTATCACCTCGATAAATTTATTGCTGTACCCAAAGACAGACCTCATTGAAGTAAGGGAGATGTCCTTCCATTTCATTGTTGCTGTATTCCTTACAGTAGGGATCCCCTGCCAATGGCAGCCTGATGTCCGGCCAGTATACCAAAGCCTAGGGTGCTAAGGGTATTCTGTATGTCACACGTATGCTCCCTGCATAGAACGTAGGGCATAAAGGTGACATCTGGATGTACCATTCTCAGAATTCCTTTGCCTCCAATCTGAATACCATATTTGATAGTTTAAATGCTGACTTTGTTTGCTGGTTCACCAAGCCGTTTTTCAGATAAGTGCCCCTTTGGGGGGGTTTTTGCTCTTATCTTTTTCTTTTTGTTTTGTTACTTGTGGGGTATATGTCATCCAGAAAGAGTAAATTTCTGTGTGGTGACAGATTCTCCATAAAGATCGTCACAAGCAGTGTTTATTTTATCCCTGTGTTTCCCACAATTATACATCCTGTTCTATTTGTCAGGCTTTCATCCTGCAGACTTTCCATAGTCTGCTTTCCTCTTTGCCCATATATTTAGAGAAACAGTGTCTTAAACTTTTAGCAAAAGATGTTATGGAAAGAGCTTCTCACTGCAAGGGTCAGCAGTCTGTGAAGAAAAAAGCCAAGAAAGCTAGGTCTGATTCTTCTGCTGTGCTGCCTCCACCTCATTCGAGGCTAGTAAAAGCTCAGAGGGTTGGACGGCCATTTTGTTAGATTCTTCTGCTGTGACCGCTTTGAAGGCCAGCATAAATCCGACATTACGGACATCCCTGGAGGCTTTGCAGATGTCTGTTTCAGATGTTCAGGGGGGAACCACAGCTGGTTTATTACCAAAGGGCCTAGGGGTGTTCCTCATATTTTGGTCAGGGAGAAGGTCCCCACTACTATTGTAAGTTCTTTACGGGGTTTGGGCCTTTCTCTGTTCATAAGGCGTCCCTTTAAAGAAGAAACAAAAAACAAAGCATGTTTCTCCTACTCCTAAGGACCCTCAGAGTGATTGGCAGAATTTTCACTCAGAGTTTGTTCAGTGCCCTTATGGCCTTGCTCACCATTGGAGCTTCCTCTTAAGAGACCCAGAGAAGAAGATTCCATTGTGGAGGAGGGGGATTCGGATGAAGAATGCCTTGCTTACTCTTCCCAGATTCCTTCTTCATTAGACTATGGTTCTGATGAGGAGGATTCCAGTAGTCCTGCCACTCCTTTTGAGGAGATTTCCTTTAGGGACTCAATTTCCAGAATGATGGAATTTTTTAAGGCGATTATGCCCAGGTTTCTGAGGTTCAGAAAAGGTATAATGAGCTTCTGCAAATATTTTCTCCTAGACCTTCTTCTGTTTCTCCTGTTTTGGCTGCCTTGTTGGATGCCTTCTCTACTGAATCTCAGGCTCGTGATTCCCAGCCACCTGCCCCCAAGAAACCTGATAGGTTTTATAAGTTACCTGATGATTGAAAATTCCTCTGTAGGTGCCCATCTTCTGACCCTTCTGTAGTGTCTGAGCCATCTGATGTCTACAAAGTTGCATTGTTCTGATAAGGACAGCAGGGCTATGGAAAGGCTGGGTAAGAAGCTATATATCTCTGCTACCCTTGCTTCCCGGACTGTTGATATCAGACCTATATGGCAAGGCATATTTTGGCTGTTCTTTCTCAGGCCTGTCAGGTTATTCTGACTTTCCTAAAGACCTCTGCCCTTGCCTTGTTAGGGACTTCCTCACAGGTTGCTCACCATTGTATTAAGTGCAGGAATGTTCCAGCAGATGCTTCTTCTAGGGCTGCTGATTTTGGTTTTGTGATGAGGAGATATTCCTGGCTTAGGCTTCAACCTCTGCCTGATGATATTAAGACTAAGTTTATGGACGCTTTTCTGGATAACAAGCATTTGATCTGATGTCAATTTTCATTCTGTCCTCAACTGATAGGTTTGAATCCAATCCCTGGGATCTGACTTGGCTGATACTAAAGCTCATGGCAACCAAAAACTCTCAAGCTTCTCCCTTACCCACAATATACCAACCCCTATTATCTCAGATCTAGTTTGCCACTTCAAGCAAAAGACGTGGTCTTCCATCTCTGAAGCGTTTTTCAGACAAGTGTTATTTTTTTTTTGTATTCCTTACTTAAAAACTTTTTTTATTACTGTCCCTTGCCTGTGTTTATAGATTTGTTATTTCTAACCCTTTTTCTGTCTGTTTTTCATTTTTTATACTACTTGGATACTATTGTTAGTATCTTCTTCCTTTCTATGACACTGTTGTAGCCCCATTGCCATTGTTAGTATTTCCTCTCCCTTTTTTCTCTATATTTCCCTATTAAAAAAAAATCTTTTCTTGCTCTGTTGTTCTAATGTTAATAGTTGTCTGGTTTCTCATATTTTGACTTGGTGATGGTGGATAAACCAGCACAATTTAAGAAGTGCTTAAAGTGTGGACACAAGGTGCTACTTTCCAATGCCCACACACTTTGTCTATTGCCTAGGCCCTTTCAATTTACAGGAGAACTGCTCTGTATGCCATGGCTTTAATCCTTCCGCATTAGTAGAATGCAAAAATAAACTGATACCAAAAGGTTGTCTTCTCCTTTTGGAGAGGTTGTGTCAGAGGGTTCCTCTTCCAAGACAAAAATGTAAAAATTCTCTTCTCTGAAGCCATCATCCTCCTCCTCAGCTTTGGACTGCTTAAGAAAGAGGTCTCATAAGGACCCGGTTTCAACTCCAGATCCAAAAAAAAAAAAATACAAGATCCTGCTAAGGAAAAAGTATCAGATAAGATGCCTCCTAAGTCAGATCCAATGCCTCCTAAGTCAGATCCAATGAAGACAAAGCCCTCGGGTTTGACTTCATTGGATGTGGTGCAATCTGAACTTGACTTTGTCTGTCAAGTTACTTCCTAGAACAAGGTACTCCATGTCACTAGATGTGTTCCCTGACAGGGTACCTTCTCCATTTTTAGAAAGACCCAGGTCTCCATCTACATATTCCACTTGTTCTTCTAGAAGCCCTGCAGAAGATAATGTGGAGAGTTTGGTGTAGAAGGTTCTTTTGGCACAGAGCCAGATTAGTGTTCCTTCTGCTCCTACTCCTCTGGGTTAGGAGATTGTATATCTACTACTCCCCATTTACAGATTCTTTCTCGCTCTTTTTGCTTCAGAGTTTTTGGATCCAAGTCACCAGATCCATCTGGCTCAGATCCAAGGATAACTTTATCCTCAGATCTGAGATTTTCTCTGAGGGCTCTGGTTCCCTTGGATCCAGAGACCTTCTGGAACCATAGTCTGCCAGTCAGATCCAAGGTGCTGCATTCAACTCCAAACCTTTCGGAGCATCAGCTCTGGACAGCTTGCCTCCAGCTTCCACCTCAGAGATTTTGCTCTCAGAACAGGGGAGGTTTACGATTCAAAAGCATGACTTCTCTGAACCAATGTCCTCTCTCTCTGAGCCACTCTGCTTTTGAGGCTGCGAAGAGAGAATTTTCTACTTTGACAATTCTGATAGATCCATCCCCCTTGGATCCTAAGTCTTCTACCATGATGTCTCAAAGCGCAGAGCCTCACCATCTCTTTCCACAGGAACAACCAGTACCAAAACATCAGGCTTCTGCTCAGGGAATTATCTCCTCTTCTGATACCTTGATACCTCCCCAGAGCACCCCACTTAGGAGATCCCTAAGAAGAGGACGTGTACGAGGAAACATTTAGTCTCCCTGGAGGAGTCCTTCACTGAAGACACAAATTTCGATGAAGGCAAGGTGTTCCCATGATCACCTTCAGAAGATGGCTTCTTTAGAGACATCCAAGAAATCCTTAAACAAAGAGGTGGTTGAACGTTCAGCAACCCTATGTGTAAGGAATCTCTTCTTCTGGAGGAATTTGGCACTGGACCCTCTACCCTTCTGGGTGACTCCACCCACCTATGAGCTCATTGACTTGATCTCATGGTGGGAGTGGAAGGACTCCGGCACCATAGATTCTATTCCTTGCAGACCAGAAAGGATAATGGCACCACCTGCAGATAGGCAGTTTTGGGAAAAGGGAGTTCCTTTTGATGCCATGTACAGTGGCCACCAGGAAGAAAATTGCTGAAGAAAGTTCCACTGTCCATCCCCCCAGCAGAGAGTCTCGGACAATGGACAGATTTGAGAAGCATTTCTATGCTTCCGTGATCTTTGCTTTGAATTCTTTGAACTATTTGGCACACTTTACTAGACTACAGAGGGATTTGATCAAGGAGTTATCAAATACCCTTTTGGGTGCTGTTTCCAGTGAAGATCAGGCATCTGTTGCTTCCCATCTGATGACCCTACAGTCCATATCCATTTCATCCATGAGGTTGCTCTCACGTGTAGCAGAGGGAACCTCAAGGGCAATGAGTTCAGCTGTTTCCATAAGGTGACGTGCCTTGATGCAGCTCTGTGAGTTTGCAGAGCTTTTCAAGTCTTCTTTCATCAGTACTCCTTTGGATGTAACATCTTTATTCGTATCCAAATAAAAGATACTCTCTCCAGGTATGAAAAAGACAAAATGACACTGTCTGTCATGTGCATGCATTTTTTGATTCCTCAATGAACCTTTTCCAGGAATCAATGAGGTGGTCAAAAAATGTGGTTCAAGAAGTCTCAGGGTCCTTTTCAAGATACACATGGAGGAGGTTCCCCCAGAGGCAGAGGAGGGAACTCTAATGGATGAAGATGCCCCTGTGGTCAAAGTGGCCTACAAACCAGGCTTCCTGGGAATCGTTCTTTGACAAACCCTAGCAGGGCTCCTGAAAGGAGGCCTAATTGTCCACCTCTGGAGACAGTCAGGGGGCGATTATCCCTGCACCAGACAGCCTGGCTCAATATAACAAAAGATACTTGGGTGCAGAAGATTATTTCCAGAGGTTGTATAGTACCCTTTTCCCTTTCAACTCCAATCTTAAGAAAAATCCCCAATGTTCCATCTAGTCAGAGGAAACAAGCAGCAATTCAAATACAAAAGCTGCTAGAAAAAGAGTAATTTAAGAGGTCGTGCCAGACCAGATAAAATACGGAACTTACTTAAGGTTCTTTTTGGTGCCAAAGAAAACGGGACTGGAGACCATTTCTGGATCTCTCCAAACTAAACAAGACAGTTCAAAGAACCAAGTTTCAGTTGATCATGGTTCAGTCCATTCTCCCCTTTTTGGGCAAGGATGACTGGATGTGCTTTATAGACTTTCAGGACACATACTATCATGTAATTATGAACAGACAGTCCAGAAGGTCATTACATTTCCAGCTGGGAGCCAGTCATCACTGATCCAGAGTACTGCCCTTTGGACTCCCCACAGCCCACAGAGTGTTTACCAAGTGCATGGCAGTAGTATCAGCTCACCCGAGACTGCAAGGATTCCAAGTGTTTCTGTATGTAGAGTGGCTCATTACTGCTCCGACCAGGCATCAACTCTTATGTGCAAGAGACCAGGATGTTCTTCGTGTTTCACTATTGCAGTCATCACATTTGGGTTATCTGCTTGCAGTAGCCCTCAGTCGCCCTGCTTAACAAAGTCTTGGGTCCTGCGTCGGTTGCTGTCTCTTCTTCCATGACGTCAAGTAGTCAGGGGTATAAAACATGCAGCCAACACAGTCTTTCTTGCCGTGTGGTGCCCGAAGCAGAAGCAGTTTGCAAGTGCCGGTCGGCCGACTCCTGAAATTTTCGTTTTCAAGTTTCAGAACTGAAGTCTTCAACTAAAGCTAAGTACCCCATTGGGGAAACTTTTTCTTGCTCTAAATTGATGTCAGTAAAAGTAAATAATTGTATTTCTTTTGGAAAGCAAGTACCTCATAAAGATTTCCATTCGCACTGTATTCCTTGCCTAGGCCCTGACCACAACATACCTCGCTGTCAGTTTTATGCCTTATTTAAACAGAGAACTATCTGTTGTCAGTATATTTTCACTTCTAAATATTTTGGTACTCAGTTCAATTATCCAGATATGTCTTCAGTAAGCCATCAGACTACTGATATTCTGAAAAAACGCAAAGATAAAGACGAAGACAGGCAGCCTAGGTCCAAAGCTGCCAACGACGCTTCTCCTAAGCCAGTCACCAGTTCACCGGTATTCAGTGAGGCACTTTCGCAGCCCCTGATGCCTGCTACTTCAGATTCGCAGGCCTCTACTGAGACCCATTCAGAGTCCGGTATGCCACGAGATGCTTCAACTGTGGAACCTGTGGATGTCTCTACCTTGGATGGGGTCCGGAGCTGCTGTGTGGGCACCGGCTTCTGAGGATGTATTCAGGCCTACTGACTTGCATATTAAACCGATGCCATCTTCTTCACCAGGTATCAACTCTTATGTGCAAGAGACCAGGTTCTCCAGACTTGCTCTCTTCTAGGGATAAATGTAAACTATGACAAGTCTCATCTACAGCCAACTTAGAGTTTAGAGTTTATAGGAGCAATTCTCAGTACAAAAACAAGCACTGCTTCCCTTCAATTACTGAGAGTTCAGACTATAAGATTCCAAGTCAAAAAGATAATCTGCAGCACCTCAATTTCAGCCCACCTGTTCCTTCAGGCTCTGGGATCAATATCAGCAGCAGTAACATTAGTATCACTTGCCAGGTTTTATATGAAAATTCTTCAATGGATGTTCGCTGCTCAGTGGTTGATTATCAACCTATGTCTTACCAGATAAAAAGCACTCACACCTGCAAAAGAGATCTCAAGTTGTGGATTCATTCAGACCAAGTTCTACAAGGTTGTCCATTCATTCCACCTCAGCCCAAGGCCATAGTGACTACAGACACTTCCAGGCCTGGGGGGGGGGGGGGGGGGCATTATCTGGGGAAGACAGTCTAAGGCACTTGGTCCCCGAGGAAGCCAATTTGCATATAAATGTCCTATAGATGAGAGCAGTGCTGTTAGCGTTGTAGGAATTTCGGAATGCTCTTCCTTTGGAGGCATTTGCAGTGCAGTCAGACATGTCAGTCGTCTGGTACCTCAACAAACAGGGAGGAACCAAATCCTACCAATTGTGTCGAGAAGCGCTCAGAGTGTGGCAGTGGGTGATTTCTTCCAACGGCTTTCTTTTAACAATGCTTTTTCCGGGGAAGTCCAATGTGATAGCAAATAGAGCAGGTGCATTCTTCTACCTTATGAATGGTAACTCAACAAAAAGATTGTGGCCACGATATTCCGTCAATGGGGCAAGCCTTGCTGTGATCTATTTGTGTCCCACTGAACCTTGAACAGTAAATGCAGCAGGTACTTTACCCTAATCACTCCACAGGGGGAATCCCTGAGGGATGCTGTACTTCACGATTGGCCTTCTGGTCACCTTTATGCATATCCTCCCACTCCATTAATTCCCACATTTGTACAGAAAGCTACAAGATTGAAGAGCAAAGTCATCCTCATTTCCCCTTATTGACCTCAGCAAATTTGGTTTCCCTTCCTTTGGCCTCACCTGATTTAACCACCTTGGTTTCTGGATCTGACTCCAGACCTCCTGTCTCACTGTCTCAATCAACAGGCATGATGCACCCAGGCATGGTAAACCTCAGGCTGGCTATCTGGTTTCTCCAGTTCCATTAATAGCCAAACAACCTATGCTCTCTTCTCCGGTCTGTCATATTCTTTTGTCCTCTCATAAACCTTCCACCAAGAAACTATACTCTATACTCCAGCAAATAGAAGAGATTTGTTTTTTTGGACTTAGAAACATAATACTGAATCTTTCACAGCCCCCGTTCATAATACTTTGGAATTTCTAGTGGATCTTTTTGAAGAAGGAGCTAGTTCTTCTGTTGAAATACAACTAGCAGCAATTTCAAATTTTCATGTTGCAATAAATGGTTCTTCTGTAGCATCCCATAAATTTGAGCAAAGCATTTTTGAAAGGCACTCTACTTTTAACGCCCACTTTAAAGATCCTATTCCACCTTGGGACCTAAACCCTGTGCTGCATTCTCTTACACAATCTCGTTTTGAACCATGAGCTACATATGAACTCGAATATCTTTCATGGAAAACAATTTTCTTAGTAGCCATTACTTCTGCCAGAAGATTTTCTGAAATCCAAGTATTGTGCTTAAAAGATCCATAGTTCATTTTCCCTAAAAACAGAGTTACCTTACATACCAACCCATCATTTCTTCCAAAGGTGGTGTCAGAATCCAATATAAATCAATCTATTAATTTGCCAGTATTCTTTCCCAAACTTTCTAACAAAGGAGAATATGTGTTACATTTATTAGATGTTCATAGACAGTTGCGTTTCTACTTACATAGGACTAAAACATCAGAAATTCCGACCAATTATTTTTTTTCATATGCAGAACCAACACTGGGGTAAACCAGTTACCAAAGTTACTCTGTAGATGGATAACTAATTGCATTTCCTTTGTGTATAACAAATTGAGTATTGCTATGACGAAACCTGTTTGAGCTCATTCCACCAGATCCATGGCAGCTTCCTCAGTTTTTCAGTCGAGTGCCCATGGATGATATTTATGCACCAGCTACTTGTAATACTCCCCATACATTTATTACTCAGTACAAATTATATCTGGTCTCCAGAGGAAGGGCATATTTTGGTTCTGTGGTGCTCAGGAATGTCCTTCCTTGAGTCCGCCCTGGAAATTAGGTAGCTGGGGACTCTGTCCCATTAGTTGAGGTCAGAATGAAAATTGACAACATCAGATAAAGTAGTTATGTACTCACTGTAATGTTCTCTCTGTTTTCCATTTTCATTCTCCCTCAACTTCGCTCCCACCAACCCCCATCCTTAAGGCTTCTGGAAGAATGTGTGTTTAGAGGACATATATGTTCTTATTATTTACATAAACTCCATATATAGCTTCTCCGTGATGACTTCCATATTTTACTTTCTACTAAGTAAACAAGATCTGAGGTAATTGGGGTTGGTGCATTGTGATTAAGGGAGAAGCTTGAGAGTTTTTGGTTGCCACGAGCATTAGCAATGGGCATTTCAGATCCGAGGGATCGGATCCAAACCCATCAATTAAGGAAGAATGAAAATGGACAACACAAATGGAATGTTATGGTGAGTACATAACCTCTTTTTTGCTGCTGCTGTTGCTGATTTGTTTAAGTCTCTGCAGGAAAAGGGTAAAGCCTTACAAGAGCTGAAACACATTTTTGTTTCTCCTGAGTATAAATTCCAAAGGAATTCACCTAATATTCCAGCTTTTGTTCACGGCCAGTCTCTCCCTCCTCCCAAAGGTTAAAAGGTTGGAAAATGGTCTCCTCCTGCTTAAGCTACCTAGACTACTTCTACACAGAAGTATCCTTTTCCTGAAAAAACAGGTGCTGTCTGACTATCCTGTACTTCTCAGCCACATTCATCTTTCTCTTCATCTTCCCCTGTCTCTTCCTGTTTGGGTTAAGATTACTCGACTCCTCGGTTCTTTCCATCGTTCACCAAGGGTATTTACATGGTCTGGAAATCTCTTCCCATGGACATTCCTCAACCCCCTCGGGAACAATCGGCTTTTTTTTGCAGAGGTGCTTCAGGGTCTCTTGACTCATGGAACTATTCAGGAAGTTCCAGTTTCTCAAATGGGAAGGGGTTTTATTCCAGAATGTTCTGGATCCCCAGGAAAGAGGGCACTTGGAGACCCATTCTGGATCTCTATCATCTCTGCTTTCTGAAGATCCCTTTCTTTTGGATGTTGTCCCTTCAGATCTTGTTTCCTCTGCTGCTTCCTCAGGCATTTCTAGTTTCTCTGGACCTCAAGGATGCTTATCTTCATGTCCCTATTCATCCCCTTTTCAGAAAGTTTTTATTTTTCTGTGTTACTTCCTGGCAAGGAAGATGCCACCCTCTAAGGGTTTAGATATTACTTTGCAGATAAGCCCGTTCAGCTCTCCTGAAAGGTTGCCTGACTGCTCTTCTCTGAAGGCAGTCAGGAGCCATTTATCTTTGCACCAGGAAACCTGGGCATCAATCACTAAAGAGTTAAGAGCAAAAAATTATATCCAAGCATATTTAATTCCCTTCTTGCAAATCCCACCGCCCAGATGGAAAAAATCTCCCTGATGTCCCACCCAGTCAGCTGGAGTTTGCAGTCTTAGACGTTCAAAAGCTGCTAAACAAAAGATTCATCTAAGAGGTCCCACCAGACCAGAGTGGATTTGGAACCATTTCAAGGTTCTTTCTAGTGCCAAAGAAAACGGGACTTGAGGCCCTTCTGGACATCAGCAGTCTAAATCAGTTTGTAAAGAACTCCAAGTTCCAGATGGTCACTGCTCAGCCCATGCCACCTCTTCTGCAGAAAGACGACTGGATGTACTCTAGCTCTCCAATATGTGTACTATCACATCAAAATGAACAGATATTCCCAGTGATATCTGTGATTTTGGTTTGGAGCCAGTCATTGCCAATTCAGAGCCCTGCCCTAAGGCCTCACCACGACCCCTGTGGTGTTCACCAAGTGTATGGCAGTGGTAGCAGTTCATCTCAGACTGCTTGGTTTCAGGGTGTTTCCTTACCTAAATGACTGGCTCCTCACTGCCCAACCAGACATCTCCTTAAAGAGTCCAAGGATTACTTATTCCAATTATGCCAATTTTTAGGGATTACAGTCTGTGTCAATTCCCATCTTCAACCTGTTCAAGTCTTGGAGTTTATAGGAGCTCACCTAGACACCACAGGTCAATTAGGCTGTCTTCCATCAAACAGGGTGCAATCCTTAAGACTACAGGTCAGAAAGACCCCCCCCCCCCAAACTGGTTCTTCAGGCTTTGGGATCAGTGTCTGCTTTTATTATCTTGCTTCCAACAACTAATTTCCGTATGTGTATACTTCAATGGGTTCTAGCTGTTCAATGGTCAGTCCTTCTACAGCCTCTGTCCTATGCGATAAAACTTTCTTGGGTTTGCAAGACTTCCTTGCTTTGATGGATACAGTCCAATGAAGTTTGTCAGGGATGCCCCTTTGTGTTTTCACCCCCAGTAGCCACAGTGACCACACATGCCTCCCAATTGGGGTGGGGGGGGGGGCATTTCTTGGGACAGACAGTCCAAGGCACATGGTTCCCAAAAGAGACCAATTTGTATATCAGTGCCCTGGAAATGCGGGTGGTCCTATTAGCATTGCGTGCCTTTTAGAACTCTCTTCTTCTTGGGATGATTGCTATCCAAACATACATGTCAGTAGTTTGGTATATCAACAAACAGGGGAACCCAGTCCTACCCCCTTTGTCAAGAAGCAGTGAGTGTGTGGCAGTGGGTGATCTCCACCAACCACTTTCTTATATCAATGCATGTGCTGGAGAAATCCAAAGTGCTAGCTGACAAACTCATCAGAACTATTCTGATACCTCAGGACTGGTCTCTCAAGCATACAGTAATGGAGAGGATCTTCTGTCTATGAGGTCAGCCTTGATGTGAGCTGTTTGCCTCTTCCCTCAACAACAAATGCAGCAGGTTCTTTGCCCTAATCCCCCCTCCAACGGGGAGTCACTGAGAGATGCTCTATTTCACGTTTGGTCCTCCGGTCTCCTATACGCTTATCCCCTCCATACCTTTAATCCCCAGATTTCTTCAGAAAGCATTCCAATTGAAGCGCAAGGTTATCCTCATTACCTTGTTTCGACCTCATCAAGTGTGATTCCCTTTCCTTTAGTCTCATGCTGTATGTTCTCCTTGGACACTGGACCCCAGTCCATATCTGATCTCTCATCTGACAGGGATGGCTCACTGGATATTCCAAGCCTAAACTTGACTGCATTTTTTCTTCAGTTCCAATGATGGCTAAGCAGCCATGGCTTTCTTCCCCAGTTTGTCAGATTGTGCTATCTTAAGCCTCCACTAGGAAAATTTACAAGAGCGAATGGAAGAGATTTTCTTATTGGGCCCATCAGAGAGAATTTGATCATTTTACTGCTCCTATTCCTGCTGTCTTAGATTTTCTTGCTTCAGTTTTTCAAGAAGGAGCTAGCTTTTCCACCATCATATTTCAGTTAGCCATTGCTAATTATCATACTGGAGATAATGCTTTCCCTCTAGCTCCATCCAGATTATGCAAAACATTGCTTAAGGGTACCTTTTTGCTTAGACCCCAAATTAAAGACATTACTCCACCCTTGGTTCTTGCGCTATTATTGCAGATTTTGACTCTGCCTCCCTTTGAGCCTTTGGCCAAGTCTGATCTCAAGTTTCTTTCTTGGAAGACCATCTTTTGATTGGCCATCACTTCATCTAGTTGGGTGTCTGAACTTAAGTGCTCTCCTCAAAATCCCTGTATTTGATTTTCCACAAAGATAGTAACTTTACGTACTAATCCATCCATGTTAAGTTGTCTATCTCGCCTTCATTCTTGCTGGATGGGTTCGGAGCCGAACCTCGGCTCCGACTCAGCCACTCTAAAAGCTCGAGAGCTAGTTCCACCGGCTTGAGGCTCCCCTATATCCCACAATACTAGGCGGTAACTCCTCAGATCTCGTTTGCCGCTATAGCGATTGAGGTGCTCTTCCAACCGGCTCTTCAGGTTAGTTGTTTAAAAAAACAAAGTTTAACCAATAGACCCTCTTTAAGTTAGTTTTTCTGTATTTATTACTTATTTAGATAGTTTCCTTTTCATTCCCTTGCCAATTTCCCCTTCTTTTCCAAGAACTTTGAGGGTTCTTCCCTTAGGCCTTTAGTAGTAGCCCTTCCTAGTAGTTGGAGTGACTGTGTTTTTTCTGTAGGGAATTATTTAGTTTAATTTAGTTTAATTTAGTTTTTTATTAGTGTAATCTGTGTGTGTGTGTGAGTGATTACACTACTTTCTTTAGAAATGTCTAAGGAATCGAAGGTCTCAGGCTTTAAGAAGTGTGACTTGTGCTGTCAGAAGATGTCTCTGACAGACGGTCACACTTCTTGTGTATACTGCCTGGGACCTTTGCACCTGCAGGACTCATGTGCTGTTTGCCATGGTTTCAGCCCTAGAGTCCTGCAGGAGCGAAAAAATAAGCTCATTTTAAGGGGCTTATTGAAGCCTGAGGGTCCCCCGACTCAATCTTCGGGGAAACCCTCCAAGCCTACCAGACCGTCGGCTCCAGTGTCTGAGTCGTCTCCTGGGGCTTCGAAGGCTGTCCGAGCATCGGCTCTGGCTGGAGCCGATGATTCTCGAGCACATGTTTCTACTGTTTCCTCGGCTCCGGCCGGAGCCGAGGTAGACATCGCTGAGTCGGCTCCGATAAAGTTGTCGGAACCGACTTCCAGGAAGAGGTCAAGGTCACCATCTATCGGCTCCGTTCATTCGGCTCCAGCATCGCCATTGTTGTCTGAATGGAGCCATAGATCTCACTCCTCTAGGTCGTCGAGACTGTCAGATCATGACCTTCAGAGGGTGGTGAGTCGACTTCTCAAGTCCGAGGCACTGGCCCAAATGCTTCAGAGCCCGACTCAACAGTCGGTGCCTAATCCCCTCACTCAGTATGTTCCTCCTCTGACTCCTTTGAGTTCGGAGCCGGGGCGGCTCGGACCCGAGACTGTGGTTGCGTCGGAACCGATACCTTTGTCTTCGGTACCGTACCGTCGTCTGCTCCAATGTCCTCTCTGGAGGAATCTCAGCGCCGGACTTCCCTCATCGGCTCCGAGGGGGTGAGTGGCATCGGACCCTTGTCCGACCCCGCTCTCCCTCTCGGTGCTTCGACGCTGGTGAGTTCGGCTCCGACATCGACCTCGGAGCCATTACTGTCGGTGCCGGGGGAGGTTTTCAGCTTTTCGGAGCGGAGACCTCTGGCTCTGCCTGACAGGGGTGCCTTCAAGGTCATGAGGAGCGTGTTAGAACCTGGTTCAACCCTACAGTCGGCTCCATCTGCCCCTCCCTCCACGGTGCCTGCGGTGATTTCTTCTCACCCCCTCATCCCGGATCGTTGAGAGCCAGCTCCTCAAGTTTCCTCAGTGGGGATCTCCTCCTCTTCCGAGGCCTCTCCTGACCCGGTAGGAGAGCCCCCTAGGAAGAGGCAGTGCAAGAGGAAGCACAGTGACTCCCCTGAGTCTGTCACCTCTGACACTGATTTAGAGGATTCTGAAGGTTCCCCTCATTCCCCCCTCTGAAGATGTCTCCTTTGCAGACATCCTCGAAATCTTAAAACAGAGGGGGAATAGGCCCTTAACCCATCAGAGGATGAATCGGTGTATCTTGAGGCGTTTGGCTCTCGCCCTTCCACCTCCTGGGTGTCTCCTCCCTTTGACCCCCTCATGCAAGTGGTGGCAAGGAAGGCCTGGATGGCTCCTGACTCAGTGGAACCCACCCCCAGGAGACCATCAAAATTTATCACTGCCCCCAAGGACAAAGAATTCTTAACCAAAGGCGTCTCTGTTGATGCTATGGTGGTGGCTGCGGCCACCAAGAAGGAGCTAGCTGATCCTTCAGTGCCTGTTCATCCTCCTAACAAGGAGTCTAGGACTATGGACAAGTACGGGAAGCGGATGTTCTCGTCAGCGACCTTTTCTATGCGCTCGCTGAATTACCTGTGTCATTTCACTCGTCTTCAGAGGGATTTGCTCAAGGAAGCGAGCGAAATGTTAAAGGATCCAACAGCTGCGGGGTTTCAGGATAGGATGAACTCTCAGCTGGTGACCCTTAATTCAATAACTAACTCCTCCATGCGCCTCCTTTCATATGCGGCGGATGGAGCGAGTAGAGCGGCAGGTACAGGTGTGGCCTTACGTCGGCACACCTGGATGCGGCTATGTAACTTTGTGGACCCTTTCAAGGCGTCCTTCACTAACTCCCCTTTTGATGGATCATCCCTCTTTGGTCCTCAAGTGAAGGAAACCCTGACTAGGTGCGAGACTGATGGCAAGACTCTCTCTGCCGTCGGAGTCCGTTTTTCTACTCCTTCTAGGCCTTACCCCAAAGGCCAGAAGGGGGGAAAGATGTGGTTCCGCAAACATCCACAAGGAGCTTTGCCTGATGCACAGAGTCAGTTCCCCCCTAGAGGCAGAGGGGGCCCGCAGAATCAGGGCAGTCGAGAACCCTTCTCGGACAAGCCCTTTCAGCATCCCTGAGGTGTTGCCCGACTGCCCACCTTCGGAGGCAGTCGGGGAAAGATTATCTCTGTACCCAGAAGCCTGGCTTTCCCTTACTCAAGACAAATGGGTACAGTCTATCATTTCCGAAGGCTACAAAATCCCTTTCCTTCGCATTCCAAAGCAGTCCGGAAAATCCCTTCCAGACGTTCCACCCAGTCAAAGGGAGCAAGCAGCATTAGAAATTTCAAAGCTGCTAGCAAAAAGAGCTATTCAACCAGTCACAGCAGACCAGCAAGGATCCGGAATCTACTCCAAATTCTTTTTGATTCCAAAGAAAACAGGGGAATGGAGACCTATTTTGGATCTCAGCAACTTGAACAAGTTTGTCAAGAAAACAAAATTTTGGATGGTCACACTGCAGTCCATTCTGCCCTTTTTGGGGCGGGACAACTGGATGTGCTCTATAGATCTCCAGGATGCGTACTATCACATCAGAATGAACAGACGCTCCAGGAGATTTCTCCGCTTCAGGCTGGGAACCAGTCATTTCCAGTTCAGGGCCCTGCCCTTTGGTCTCACTACAGCCCCCCGAGCGTTTACCAAATGCATGGCAGTGGTCGCCTCTCACCTGAGACAACAAGGATTCCAGGTGTTTCCATATTTAGACGACTGGCTCCTAACAGCCCCCACCAAGCATCTTCTCCTTCTGGCCAGAGACTACACCTTACACACATGTCAAACACTGGGCATTTCAATAAATTATGAAAAAGTCTGTCTTGTCACCTTGTCGTGTTATTACCTTCATAGGCACAAATCTAGACACAGTCTCCATGTCAGCCAGACTCACAGAGCAGAGAATAGCAGAAATACACAGACAAGTCTCTCTTGTCTTGCAGAGCAACCAAGTCAAAGTCAGACTGATCCTGAAGGTCTTAGGGATAATGGCGGCGGCCATCCCTCTCCTACCATTAGCTCGCTTCCATATAAGAATCTTATAATGGATGCTCTTCACACAATGGTCCTTCCAACGACTTCCAATGTCCCATTCTATTCGGATAACACAATCATGCAAGAATCATCTCTCTTGGTGGATCACATCTCCTCAGCTCTTCCTAGGGAGACCTTTTGTTCCTCCCCCTCCGGTTGCTACATTGACAACAGATGCCTCCCTGATCGGGTGGGGGGGGCATTACCAGGGCAGGACGGTCCAAGGCATATGGCAACCTTTCGAGTGCCACTTGCACATAAATGTCCTAGAGATGAGAGCAGTGCTTCTAGCGTTGCAAGCCTTACAAGACTCTCTTCCCATGGGAACTATAGCAATTCAGACAGACAATATGTCTGTAGTGTGGTACATCAACAAACAAGGCGGAACCAGATCCTACCCCCTGTGTCGAGAGGCACTCAGACTGTGGCAATGGGCGATTTCTTCTCAGCGGTTTCTGTTAGCAACGCACATTCCCGGGAAGTCCAATGTGATTGTGGACAAATTGAGCAGAGCTATTCTCATGCCTCACGAGTGGTCTCTGAAAAATTCAGTGTTGGAGAAAGTCTTTCAAAAGTGGGGCCGGCCTTGCTGCGACCTTTTTGCTACTCCCCAAAACAGCAAGTGCGACGATTTCTTCACCCTCTTTCCCCAACCAGGCCACCCCAGCATAGACGCTCTAGTCCATGATTGGCCCCGGGGACTTCTGTATGCCTTTCCTCCCTTCCCACTGATATCTCAACTAATTCAGAAAGCCATCGCTCAGAAAGCTTCCATGATCCTCATTGCCCCTTACTGGCCTCGACAGATTTGGTTCCCATTTCTTCACCGTTATCTGTTGGAGCAACCCTGGCATCTGGACCCAGTTCCAGACCTCTTGACCCATCAGTCGGGTCAGTTGCACCACTCCCTCCCTTCTCTGAACCTCACAGCGTGGTTTCTCCAATTCCAACTCTAGCCAGGCTTCCTCTAATATCTCACTCGGTTCGAGATATCTTGATAGCCTCTCATAAATCTTCCACTCTGAAGATTTATCATAGTAAGTGGAAACGTTTTTCCTGCTGGGCACAGTCCTCCATTCAATCAGTTTTGGACTTTCTAGCCGAACTTTTCCACTCAGGTTCGTCTCCGTCTACCATCAAAGTTCAGTTGGCAGCTATATCTAACTTTCATGTTGGAGTCTCAGAGTCTTCCATTATGTCTCACAAACTCTGCAAAGCTTTTTTGAAAGGAGTTTTTCTCCTCAAACCACCTATCAGGGATCCTCCTCCTCCTCTATGGGATCTCAACTTGGTTCTGGCATCCTTAATTCTTCCCCCCTTTGAACCTGCGGCTTCATGTTCAATGAAGTTACTATCTTGGAAAACACTCTTTCTAGTAGCTATCACTTCAGCTAGAAGAGTCTCTGAACTCCATGCTCTGTGTAGTCGACCCCCTTATCTTTTGTTTCATAAGGATAGGGTGTCCTTACGTACTAACCCGTCCTTTTTGCCTAAGGTAGCTTCACCGGCAAATTTGAATCAAACCATTGATCTTCCTGTGTTCTTCCCTAATTATTCGAACAGATCAGAACAAAAATTACATTGCTTAGACGCTCATCGCCAATTTAGGTACTATTTAGACAGGACCAAACAATTCAGAAAGTCTGATCAACTGTTTGTTTCCTATGCAGAAGGTAGAATGGGCCTTCCAGTTTCTAAGGTATCTCTCTCTAGATGGCTTACTTCATTGATTACCCTTGTGTATGAGATCAGACATCAACAGTTGCCATCCAAACCCAGGGCTCATTCAGCTAGAGCTTTAGCCACATCTATAGCTTTCCAAGACAGGCTGCCTATTGATTCGATTTGTTCCGCAGCTACTTGGGCTTCTCCCCATACTTTCATTTCTCATTATAAGTTGGACTTAGCCTCTAGGGACCGAGCCAACTTAGGTTCCACTGTACTCAAGAGTCTGTTCCGATAGGCCACCCGGGACAAGGTGCTAGGGACGCGGTCCCATCCAGCAAGAATGAAGGCGAGATAGACAACTTAACATTTAGAAGTTATGTACCTACCATAACGTTCCATGTTAGTTGTCTTCTTCTCGCCTTCTTTCTTGCGTCCCACCCTCCTTCCCCCTAGCCTGGTCAGACCTAGAGGAGGTTGTCTTTTGTGACCTTTCTATCCTTCTCCCACACCTCACCTCTATATATATTACCTCTGTTAGGTTTAGGACACCTCACAGTCAGCCTATAGAGGTGGGTTACCCTGTTCCATGTTATGGAATTTTTTCTTGCTGGGCCAACTTTCAAACGAGATCTGAGGAGTTACCGCCTAGCATTGTGGGATATAGGGGAGCCTCGAGCCGGTGGAACTAGCTCTCGAGCTTTTAGAGTGGCCGAGTCGGAGCCGAGGTTCGGCTCCGAACCCATCCAGCAAGAAAGAAGGCGAGAAGAAGACAACTAACATGGAACGTTATGGTAGGTACATAACTTCTAATTTCTGCCCAAAGTAGCCTTGGAGGTGAGCATCAATCAAGTTATCGATTTACCTGTGTTCTTCTCAAATTTCTCTAACAAAGGTGAATACATGATTCATCTCTTGGATTTGCATAGACAGCTTAATTATCTTCATAGGTCAAACATTTTTTTAGAAAGTCTAATCAGTTGTCTCCTTTGTCACCATTAGATAGGAAAGATTCATTTCCAAAGTTGGCATAGCAAAATGGTTAACAGATTGCATTTAGTCTGTTTATACCCAGTGAGGTTCGTATTTGCCAAGACATGCAAAAGCTCACTCCATGAGATCCATGGCTATTTCATCTGCTTTCTGGTCCAGAGCCTCTGTTGATGATATTTGTGCTGCGGCCACTTGGTCCACTGCCCATACCTTTAATGCTTCTTACAAGTGCCTTTGGTTGTGTGGTACTCTGGAATATCTTTCCATGAAGGCCACCCAAGTTTCTCATAGCTGGGGACTCTGTCCCATTTGTTGAGGAATGAAAGAAAGTGACAACATCAGATATAAAAGTAATATACTCACCATAACTATGAATCTATGTTGTCCATTTTCATTCTTCCTCAACTTCCTTCCCCCTCACCTTTTATTTTGAGAGCAGCCTGATAGATATATTGGAACCACTGTTCCTGTTTGAGCCCCTATCTTTCCTTTATCTTTTCCTTTTATATGGGCTATAACAAATCTTTCCTTGTAAGAAGCAAACTGGATCTGAGGTATTACAGGGTTCTGAGGCATTATGGGTAAAGGGAGGAGCTCATTTGGCAGATCCAAGAGTCTAAAGCAAATGCAAATGAGCCGGGTCCGAGGTCTGATCCAAGACCCCAATCGTTGAGAAAGAATTAAAAGGGGCAACATAGCTGAATAGTTTTGGTGAGTACAAACTTTTTATTTATCCATGCTAAGATGCATGGTACAGCCTGTATTTCTACTAAATGCTGTTTTTGTCTTATCTTTATTCCTCTCTCAGATTGAGAAAACTATTAAATGCTTTCAGAAAGCATCATCTTCCAGCCATTGATAGAAAAAAATATTCTGATGTTAAGTTGTCAATCTTGCCTTCATTCTTGCTTGATGGGTTCGAAGCCGATCCTCGGCTCCGACTCGGCACTTGCTAAGCTCGAGAGTCACTTTTACCAGCTCGAGGCAGCCCCATATCCCATGATGCAAGGCGGTAAGTACCCAGATCTCGTTTGCCGCTTCGCTGATGAGGTCCTCCTTTTACCAGCTCCTGGTGTTTTATATAATACTATTTTTGCCCCCTTTTTCACTTTAAAACTTTGTATTTAAGGTTTTTAGTTCAAAGTAAGCCCTTTCTGACTAAAATTTCCCTCTCTTCTTAATATTTTTAGTCAGGCCTTCTCTCCTCCCACCCCCCCACCCCCCCTTGTTAGGGTGTGTGTGTGTGTGTGTGTGTGTGTGTGTGTGTGTGTGTGTGTGAGAGGTTAGTTATCTGTAAATTTTTTTTGGGATAACTTGTTCTTGGGACTGTGTTGTGTGGGTTTTTCTACAACCATGTCCAAGGAAAGGGTCTCAGGCTTTAAGAAGTGTGACTCGTGCTGTCAGAAGATGTCTCTGACAGACGGTCACACTTCTTGCCTATACTGCCTGGGACCTCTCCACCTGCAGGACTCCTGTGCGATTTGTCATTCCTTCAGCCAGAGAGTCCTGTAGGAGAGGAGAAACAAATTAATTTTAAGGGGTCTTCTTAAACCGGAGGGCTCTCCGGCTAAGTCGGCTCCGAGTAAGACTTCCAAGTCTTCCAAGGCCCAGGCTTCTGTGTCTAAGCCTGTGGCCTCGGTTCTGACTCTTTGTGAGTCGAGATGGGCTCCGGCTGGAGCCGATCCTGGTTTGCTTAAACCTTCGGCACCGATGACTATTGGTGCCGATACTGGTTCGGTCACATCGGTGTCGGCTCCGACTGGTTCCGACCACCATGTGGCTCCGGCTTCGGTGTCGACGCCGACCGGCTCCGACACCCTTACTTTTATGGCTGTATCGGCTCCAGCTGGAGCCGATGCATTGAGACCTTCTGTCGGTGCCGAAAAGTCCTCGGCTCCGACTGCATCGATAGTTTCGTCGGCTCCGATGGTTCCTTCGAGGAAGAGGTCCAGGTCCCCTTCCTTGGAACCGATACTCTCGGCTCCGGCCTCACCTCTCCTCTCGGAACGGAGCCATCGGAGCCGATCATCCAGGTCATCCAGTCTTTCTGACCATGATTTAGAGAGGGTGGTCAGTAGATTATTGAAATCACAGGCACTGGCCCAGATGCTACATAGTCCGTCTCAACAGACGACTATTAGTCCACACCCTATTGCAGTTCCTCCTTCAACTCTACCTCAGAGTTTGGAGCTGGAGTCTTCTGGAATGGTTTCTGCTATGGCTGAGGGGCAGATACCCCCCCTTCTGCTCCCTCAGCATCTACTCTTATCTCCTCTTCGAGACCTTCCTTAGAGGGATTCGGTGGCCGGGCTTCCCTGGTCTCCTCCGAGGGGGTGAGTGGCATCGGACCCTTGTCCGACCCCACTCTTCCCCTTGGAGCCTCGGCCTTGGTGAGCTCGGCTCTGACATCTGCCTCGGAGCCTTCCCTTTCGGTGGGCCCTGGAGTTCCGGTTTCTTCGGAGCGGGTTCTCTCGGGCCTCCCTGGGAGGGGAGCCTTCGAGGTGATGAAGAGTGTTCTAGCCTCTGGACTCAGCCAGCAGTCTGTTCCCTGAGCTCCTCCCTCTATGGTGCCTGTCGATATCTCTGCCATCTCTCTTGCTCCCGGAACCAGAGATCCTCCACCTCAGGTTTCCCCACTGGGAAGAACCCCCTCTTCCGAGGATTCTCCTGCTCCGTCAGGGGATCCCCCGCGCAAGAGGACTTGTAAGAGGAAACACGTAGACTCCCCTGAGTCTATCACTTCAGATACCGACTTAGATGAGTCGGAGGGATCCCCAAGATCCCCCTCTGAGGATGTCTCTTTTTCAGACATCCTAGAGCTCCGAGGATGTCTCTTTTTCAGACATCCTAGAGCTCCTTAAACAGAGGGGAAACTGGCCCTCCAATAATCCCTCTGAGGATGAGTCGGTATACCTAGAGGCGTTTGGATCTCGGCCCTCCACCTCCTGGGTGTCTCCGCCTTTCGACCCCCTTATGCAGATTTTTGCTCGAAAGGCTTGGGCTGCTCCTGACTCTGTAGAGCCAGTTCCTAGGAGGCCGTCTAAATTTATTACTGCCCCTTCGGATAAGCAATTCCTTACGAAAGGTGTCCCTGCTGATGCCATGGTGGTGGCGGCTGCCACTAAGAAGGAACTTGCAGATCCTTCCATACCTGTCCATCCTCCTAATAAGGACTCTAGGACCATGGATAGGTATGGTAAGCGGATGTTTTCTTCAGCGACCTTTGCTATGCGCTCGCTGAACTACTTATGTCACTTCACCAGACTCCAAAGGGACATCCTTAAGGAGCTAGGTGAAGTAGTACAGGATCCCACAGCTGCAGGGGCTCAAGAAAAAATTGCTTCGCAGCTAGGAACCCTTAATTCTATTGCTAACTCCTCCATGCGACTGATATCATATGCAGCAGATGGAGCGAGTAGGGCCGCAGGTACAGGTGTGGCTCTTAGACGCCAAGCCTGGATGCGGCTCTGTAATTTTGCAGATTCCTTTAAGGCGTCCTTCACAAACTCTCCCTTTGATGGGTCAGCTTTGTTTGGCCCTCAAGTGAAGGATACATTGACCAGGTGTGAGCAGGACAGCAAGACTCTTTCTGCCGTAGGGGTCCGTTTTTCCACCCCTTCTAGACCTTATCCTAAAGGACAGAAGGGTGGCAAAATGTGGTTCTGCAAATCCCAAGGAGTCATGCCGGATACACGTGGTCAGTTTACCCCTAGAGGCAGAGGGGGTAACAATAACAGACGCTCTAGAGGCAGAGGGGTCCACAAAACCAGGGAAGCAGAGAGCCTCTCTCTGACAAGCCCTTTCAGCATCCCTGAGATGTTGCCCGACTGTCCATCCTTGGAGGCAGTCGGGGGAAGACTATCGCTGTACCCAGAAGCCTGGCGTTCCCTCACTCAAGACAGATGGGTACAGTCGATCATATCCGAGGGTTACAAAATTCCTTTCGAGGAAAGTCCTTTCTCTCACTCAAATTCCCTTCCAGATGTACCACCCGGTCTAAGGGAAATTGCAGAGTTAGAAGTATTCAAACTTCTACAAAAAAGAGCCATTCAGCCAGTTACAACAGACCATTCAGAGCCCGGAATCTACTCAAGGTTCTTTTTGGTCCCCAAAAAGACGGGAGACTGGAGACCAATATTGGATCTCAGCAGACTCAACAAGTCTGTGAGAAAGACAAGATTCCGAATGGTCACACTTCAGTCAATTATGCCCTTCCTAGAGAAGGACAACTGGATGTGCTCAATAGATCTTCAGGATGCGTACTATCACATAAAAATTCACAGGCGCTCCAGAAGGTTTCTCCGCTTTCGGCTGGGGTCCAGTCACTTCCAATTCAGAGCCCTGCCCTTTGGTCTCACTACAGCCCCCAGAGTGTTCACCAAATGTATGGCAGTGGTCACGGCTCACCTGAGACGTCAAGGATTCCAGGTGTTTCCGTATCTAGACGACTGGCTCCTTTCAGCCACCACCAGGCATCAACTTCTTCAAGCCAGGGATTACACAATAAATCTTTGCACTCAATTGGGAATTTCGATCAACTACGAAAAATCCTCCTTATTGCCCTGCCAGTCTATTACTTTCATAGGCGCAAACTTAAACACTGTTCGATGTCAGCTACCCTCACAGATCAAAGAATCTCAGACATTCAAAGTCACGTGAGGATCATTCTAGCCAGCAAGAAAGTACAAGCCAGAATGGTTCTAAAGGTGTTGGGCCTCATGGCTGCGGCCATTACCCTTCTTCCCCTGGCCGCTTCTATGCGCCTGCTTCAGTGGATGTTGTTCACTCAGTGGTCTTACCAACAACTTCCGATGCGTCACCAAATACTGGTGACACAGATTTGCAAGAATCATCTTTCATGGTGGATTACTTCTCCCCAGATTCACCAAGGCAGACCCTTTGTACCCCAGCCCGGTAGCCACTGTCACTACGGACGCCTCCCTGATCGGGTGGGAGGGTCATTATCAGGGCAGGATGGTTCATGGGACGTGGCAACCGTTCGAATACCACCTGCACATAAATGTCCTAGAGATGAGAGCAGTGCTTTTAACGTTGCAAGCCCTCAACGACTTTCTTCCCTTGGGGACAATTGCAGTCCACACAGACATGTCTGTAGTATGGTATATCAACAAACAGGGCGGAACCAAGTCCTACCCCTTGTGTCGAGAAGCTCAGACTTTGGCAATGGGCGATCTCCTCTCATCGGTTTCTGGTAGCAACGCATATCCCTGGGAAAACCAACATTTTAGCGGACAGATTGAGCAGAGCTATTCTCATGCCTCACGAGTGGTCTCTCAAACAATCTATAGTGGAGGAGATTTTTCTAGAATGGGGCCGCCCATGTTGCGATCTTTTTGCTACTCCCCAAAACAGCAAATGCCCAGACTTCTTCTCTCTCTTCCCATTGCCAGGCCATCCCCCCAGAGACGCTCTAACCCAGGATTGGCCCCAGGGACTTCTTTATGCCTTTCCTCCCTTTCCCCTGATTCCACAGGTACTCCAGAAAGCCACCGTTTTGAGAGCCAAAATGATTCTCATTGCTCCTTATTGGCCTCGACAGATTGGTTTCCGTTCCTTCATCGTCACCTCTTGGTGCAGCCGTGGCATCTGGACCCAGTGCCAGACCTTCTGATTCACCAATCGGGTCAGCTGCACCGGTCTAGCCCTTCTCTCAACCTCACAGCTTGGTTGCTCCACTTCCTTCCTTAGCCAGGCTTCCTATGATCTCTAATCCTGTTAGAGACATCATAGTAGCTTCCTTAAAATCCTCTACTAGGAGGATTTATACTAGCAAATGGAAACGTTTTTCGTATTGGGCAAAAGCCAAAAATATTGATCCCTTTACTGCTCCAGTACAAGCAGTTTTGGATTTCTTAGCGGAAATCTTTCACGCGGGCTCCTCTTCCTCCACGGTCAAAGTTCAGTTGGCTGCTATCTCGAACTTTCATGTCGGGTTCGCAGATCACAACATTATGTCCCACTGGCTTTGTAGAGCCTTCTTAAAAGGAATTTTTCTCCTGAAGCCTCCAATCAGGAGTCCTCCTCCTCAATGGGACCTAAATTTAGTGCTGACATCCTTGATTCTTCCTCCCTTCGAGCCAGCTGTTTCATGTTCCCTGAAATTTCTTTCATGGAAAACTTTATTCCTGGTGGCTATTACTTCGGCTAGGAGGGTATCTGAACTTCATGCTCTCTCTGTTCGCCCCCCCTATTTAGTCTTCCACAAAAACCGAGTATCATTGAGAACTAATCCGACCTTTTTACCTAAGGTCGCCTCAAAGAGTAATTTGAATCAGGCTATTGATCTGCCTGTATTTTTCCCAAACTACTCAAATAGATCGGAACAAAAGTTACATTATCTTGATGTTCACCGCCAACTCAGATATTATTTGGACAGAACAAAACAATTCAGGAAATCCGATCAACTCTTTGTTTCTTATGCTGACAACAAAAAAGGCCTTCCTGTCTTAAAAGTGACTTTATCTAGATGGCTTTCTTCTGTCATCTCCGAAATCTATCAGCTTAGGGGAAAACAGCTGTGCTCGAAACCTAAAGCGCATTCAACCAGAAGCTTAGCCACTTCCACAGCTTTTCAAGCCAGACTTCCGTTAGACACTATTTGTGCAGCAGCCACTTGGGCCACTCCTCATACCTTTGTTTCTCATTACAAATTGGATTTGGCCTCCAGGGACAGAGCCAGTTTTGGCTCTACAGTTCGCAAGAGTCTGTTCCATTGAGCCACCCAGGATATAGGTGCTAGGGACGCGGTCCCATCAAGCAAGAATGAAGGCGAGATTGACAACTTAACATTGAGAAGTTATGTACCTACCATAACGTTCCATGTTAGTTGTCTTTTCTCGCCTTCTTTCTTGCGACCCTCCCTCCTTCCCCCTGGCCTGGACAGACCTTTTCTCTCTACATGGAAGAATGTTTCTTAAGACCATACAGTACTGGTCCTCCAAAACCATCCTTCAGGCTTTTCTCTCCTTCTTTCTTCCTTTGGGAAGTTTTTTATGCTAGGTGTTATTGCCTATAGACAACAAACGAGATCTGGGTACTTACCGCCTTGCATCATGGGATATGGGGCTGCCTCGAGCTGGTAAAAGTGACTCTCGAGCTTAGGAAGTGCCGAGTCGGAGCCGAGGATCGGCTCCGAACCCATCAAGCAAGAAAGAAGGCGAGAGAAGACAACTAACATGGAACGTTATGGTAGGTACATAACTTCTCATTTTTATTGCTCCTTATCAGATTGTCTCCATGGAGGTATGCAAACCAGATACACCATTACCTCTACAAGCACTCATTTATTTGCTAGGAAAAAACTTTTTTTATATAATTTTTCTTGTTTATTTATTTGCTGCCCCTTAAAACTTACTAGATCAAGCCAAAGGCCTTAATCTAGTCATTCCCCTATGGAAAAGTAAGAAAAAGCACACCAGTTTTTCTTGTGTCATGCTTTTTTGACCTGCTTGGCTTCTTTTTTTACATTGCAGAGCATGCATTTCTTAAAACTGAACAAGGAGAAAGAAAAAAGGAATAAAAACAGGGGCATCTGTTTACTTTGGTATCTTGAAAATAACCTGAGAAAGCTTTACTTTATAGCATGCAGATTGTCATGCATTATAAAAATACTACTGTTAAGAACAAAATTTTGTTTCACTTGCAATTAACTCTTTTCTTCCTTTTCCCCTCTCCTAAATGTTCTTCCAAACATTAATGATTTGAAGTAGGGCATATGCTTTGGAGTCCCCAACAAGTTTAACAAAGTAAAAAAAAAATGCAATATTTCCAGATTTTCTTGTTCTATCATTTTTCACAAATATAATTAATGCTTTATAAGCTCATGTTTGTCAATTTCCAAATTGCTGGTTTTCTTCCTGTTGATCTCCATAGGTTCATAGGTGTGTTTACTAGGCTAACGAGTACAAGGACCTTTTTAAGCCTAGCCATGCATCCCAAATCTCTGACAAATTAAGTGTAAGCAGGGGCCTGGGAGATGAACCATTTACAGGTTGCCTGTGTCCATTAGAGATGCAAGTTCCAAACCAGTGGAATTTCTGGTTCCCCATCCAGTTGTCCAAGTTGCACTTGAATTGGGTTAGGGAGGACCTCTGCTTTACATGGATGGGGAAGCCTGTTCCATAGACTGGGTAGTCTATGGGATACATCTCCATCAGGCCCCATTTATATCACAGGCAAGGTTTAAATCTTTAGAACAGATAATTCTGGTGCTGTTTGTTTTGTGGATATGCAAGAAGGTCCATGAGAGTGGGGTCTGACAATGCCCTGTATGCCAGGTATAGATTCCCCCTCAAAAGCCTGTAGGAGACAGAATACATGGATAGGGCCTTGAGGTGGTTTACATAGGGCATTTTACTTATGCCCTGCATCATTTTAGTGAGCAACCTCTGTGGATGCTCCAGTTGTTGGATAAATTAAATTGTGCTTTATACAGATAGTCCACAGGCTTATAGTATATAAGCACATATATAATTATTAGACAAAAATATGAACAACATATTTAGCATAGATGTAGGTATTTTTATTATAACTACCCATTTACTTCTCAATAAAATTTTACATAATTGTTGTGTTTTCTATATATATGTGTATATTATTTTTGTATATTTATGTAGAATATTTTATATGTATATCTGATATTTTTTTTATATTAATAAGTATTGGGACAATGAGTTTGATAATCACATTTGAGCTCTCTTGACTACTCAATTATTTGCATAGTATTTTACTATTTCGTGTTTATCATACACATTTTTATATTTTTTATTATACATTTTTATCGTGAAATAAATGTATTGTACAATCTCAGGATTCAGATTAATTATAGACCAATATGCGTTACACATTTTTATTGATATAAGAAGATGCTGTCAAAAGTCCGTTAATCGGACTAGAATGGGCTTATAGAAGCCAAAATGAAAACAACGTAATGCCTTTATGTTTAAAGGACCCAAGAAAGGCAAGTCCTATTAATGAATGAATTACGTGAGAAGGGCATTGTAATGAATGCATTTTATATATTTTCATCTTGAAATAAATGTACAGTATAATTTTAGGAATTAGATTAATTATATACCAAAACGCATTATATCTTATCAATGGTACAAGAAGAAGTTTTTAAAAAAAAGTCCGTTCATCGGACTAAAATGGGCTTAAGGAAGCCCAATAAAAACAAGGCAGTGCTCACATAATAAAAAGGCTTAAAGGGTAAGCTTTACTAGTGAACAAATACACATTATGTGAGAAGAGTATTTTAATAAATGCATTTAATACAATTAGTTCACTAAAAATGTAATTAAAGTAATAGACTGTTAGATATTCATGTATAGGTAAATATAATTATACATTAGTATGTCCCACATATTTTATTTTTGTTTTGTTTTATGGTTGAGATTTGGAGTTTGTACGTAGTTAATGAATGTTTTAACTATTATAATAAAATAACAAGTAGATTTGATTAGTAATTAATATAGTGGTATATAGAGATGTAGTAGATTTTAATTGCGCTGACATCACAGGAAATGACGTGATAATTTGAAATTAAATGTTATATAAAGGGCTTGTCTGAATGTATTTGTAACGGCCCGAAGAAGCTACTTAGTGAAAGCGCTTGCCGAATTTTATTGCAATAAATACCCTTTTTACTTTACACGCTTCAGTATAATTTATATATTTCAACTGACAAGTTATTTTATATGAGTAGCGAAGGTTTATACAAATTATAAACCCTTTGTCATTACTAACTGGATGTTCGTGAGGTGAATACCCCGAAGAAAAATGGAACCTTGGCGTCTATGAGTTCTAAAAGGTGAATGCTTTATTGTTCGTTCACCCTGTCCGTCTTGTTCGTGAGGTGAATACCGAGAAGGGGAACGGAACTTTGACATCTATAAAAAGGTGGATGCCTTATTGTTTGTTCATGCATCCGTTTCATTTGCGAGGTGAATACTGAGGACAGAATCGGAATTTTGATGTCCATTAGTTTAAACCTGTGGATGTTTTGTGCGAATTTTGCACCTCCCAACAGTACAACTTGCTGTTTAGCATAATGAAGGATTATATTCTTTTTGTTCCTATACAACGAAGTATTCCTTCACTTGGATCATCTTGAATGGACTCATCTACACAAATCCACTCGTTATTTTAGATTGGAGAAGGGCATCCTATATTGGTATACAAGAACATTATAAGAACTATAAGAATTGCTACCCTGGATGCACTATACGCTTGACTAAGGTACTGATATGATTTTTATATCATAAATACTATTTACAGCTGTCAAATGAAAATTTTCTCTATATTGGCCTGAATACTTGTTGCCTCATTGTTATTGACACAAACTGCCTACTTTGTATACCAGCAACTTTTGTTATTATCTCTGTTTCCTTGAGCTGGGGATACTTGAAACAGTAGTGGTTATCTGTTATTATATTATCAGAAATACAGTTTTGTTTATTTATCCATCATATTTGTCTGTATATTTAAACTTCATTTTGATTTTATCTCAGTCACTAGCTATAACTTTTGAAGATATTGCTATAGTCTCTAATAACTCTCAAATAATTTCTACTACCAAGTCCTTAAATTCCTGTCTTTTTTAACAGGTAGGTGGAAAAGTTCCAGTGTCTTATTTTTATTTCATTACCCTCCATTTTTATCATAGTTTTTATTGGTGCATGATCAGAAATAGTTACTGAATGTGTGTCAAAGCTTTTAATTAAATGCTTATTAATTTCCTGTGAAATATAATTTCTATTTAGTCTAGCCCGGTTATTGTACCTTTGGGAGTAATACGCAAATTCTGATGAGGTCCTTTTTACTAAATTCTCATCTTTCATACCAAATATTTTCATACATTTCTTCAGAAATGTACCCTTTTTTTGTTTTATTGTCCCTTTCAGATCGCCCAGTATATCCTCACTATTATAAATCAAATTCCATTTCCCACTTATAAGTAATATTCCTTGCTGAAAGCTGATTATTTCTCCCAAAATATTTTAAGCTCCATAGTAGCAGTTTTCAGTGGAATATAAATACATGCCATTGTTATCCTCCCCATTGCCAGTAGCCCCTTACCACAGATCTACCTATCTGATGTTGTCAATTTTCATTCTGTCCTCAACTGATGGGTTCATATCTGATCCCTTGGATCCAACTTGGCCGTTACAGTAGCCCGTGGTAACCAAAAAACTATTGAGCTCCCTTACCCACAATGCACCATTCCATAGTACCTCAGATCTTGTTTGCCTCTATTCCCGTTAGATGTGACCAGTTGCTCTTGGGCAGGTAAGTAAAATTAAGAATTTTTTCCTTTAAATCTTGCTAATTAGTGCTAAAAAGTTCTCCTTTTTCTCTTTAAGTAGTTTAGCACTCTGTTCCTTATCCAGTGACTACTACTTTCCATATGAAAGTATCTTTGAATACTGTTATTAGTATTCTGCCTTTTACACTTTCTGTAATTTGTCTTACCATTGCTGGTATTCTCCCTTTCTTTTCTCAAAAAAAAAAAAAAAAAAAAAACTTCCATTGTTAAACACTTCTGTCTCTCTCGCTGGTTCTGTTGGGATAGAATGTCAGTGAAAGAAAAGGCTGACTTTAAACACTGTGGGAAATGTAACCTCAATATGCCATACTTGGACTTTCATACACTGTGTGTTTATTGATTGGGACCCATCCATCTCTAGGAATATTGTTCAATCTGCCATATGTTCAACCGTAGAACTCTGAATGCAAAACCAAATTAATTTTAAAGGTTTACTGCCTTCATCTTTCAGTGAGGCACTGTCTGGAGCTACTTCCCTAGAGAAACAAAAAAAGGGCAAGTCAGAATCTTCAAGCCCTTCCTCTTCTTCCTCTAAGACTTCTGAAAAAGTGAAGAAAGGGCCCATCTGTTCCAACTTCTCCGTTGGATCCAACAGTTAAGAGACCCAGACTTTCAGATCCGACTACCGCTTCAGACACAATGGCTGAAATATGACACACTACAGATCCGGCTGCTTCTTTTTACCCAACTTCAGATAAGACAAAGGATTCCACAGATCCAACGTTCTCTGATCCGACACCAAAATCAGCAGATTTGACTACAAGATTACCTGGTTTACTGAGGACCCAGTATTCACCGTCATTAGATCCAGTTACCTTCAGAGTTCCTTCTCCCTTTCTGGAGAGACCAAAATCACCCTCCCTTATGTCCACTTATTCTTCTAGGAGTTTGGCCAAAGATGACATGAAGAGATTGGTGAGAAAAGTTCTGTGTGTGCAGGGTTTTTCAGGGGTTTCCTTGGCTCATACCCCTTTGGGTCAAGAGTTCCAGATGTCTGCTACCCCTCCTTTACTTCCTCTTCTAACTTCATTTGAAGCTTCAGAGTTCTTGGATCTGAGCCACCTAGCTCCATCTGCATTGGATCCGATTTCTGCTCTGAGTTCTTTGGTTCAGTCGGAGCCATAGCTGCCTTGTCAGCTCTGAGGTGTTGGGACTTCACTCCAGAGTTTTCGGAGCTGTCTCTGCACCTCTGGGCTTTGGCTCGGATTAGCTTGGCTCTGGCTTCTGCCTCAGAAGGATTTTCCTCTGAGCAGGGAGGGACTGGGATCCAGAGTCTTTCCCTCTCTGATGCAGAGTCCTGGCCCTCTCAAGGGAGGTCAGCCTTTGAGGTTTTGAAGAGAGCAATGTCTGCTTCAGCAGCTAAGATGGTTCCTACCCCCTCGGATCCTCAGCCCCCCAATCTTGTCATCTCTGCATACAGAGTCTCAACCGTTTTCTCCACAGGGACAGCGAGTACCAAAACCTCAAGCTTCCCAGCAGGATATTCCCTGTTCTTCTGATACCTCTCCAGAGCATCCCACTGAGGAGGTCCATAAGAAGAAGTTATGCAAGAGGAAGCAGTTTGATTCCCCCGAAGAATCCATCACTGAAGACACAGACTTCAATGAAGGCAAACTGTCCCCAAGATCACCTCCCGATGATGTCTCCTTTGGAGATATCCTAGACATTCCGAAACAGGTGACTGGAAGCCCATCAATCCTTCGTCTGAGGAATCCTTGTATCTGGAGTCTTTTGGTACCCACCTGTCTACCTCCTGGGTAACTCTGCACACTGATGAACTCATTGAATTGATCTCTCAGTGGGCCTGAAAGGCCCCTGACACCACTGAGCCAATTCCATGGAGACCAGACAAAATTATTACTGCTCCTGAAGACAAGCAATTTTGGACAAATGGTGTGCCTGTGGATGCCATGGTTGTGGCGGTGGCCACAAAAGAAACTAGCTGAGAAAAGAAAGTTCCTCTATCCAACACCCAACAAGGACTCTCAGGCAATGGATAGTTTCAGAAAGCATGTCTATGCTTCAGAGACCTTCTCCTTACAGTCCCTGAACTACCTGGCACATTTCACTAGGTTGCAGAGAAATCTGATTAAAGGGCTTTCAGATACACTGTCAGGATCCATTTCTGAGAAAGTACAGGCCTCTGTTACTTCTCAGATGGCTGCTCTCCAGTCTATTTCTAACTCTTACATGAGGCTCATTTCTCAAGCAGCTGAAGGAACGTGTAGAGCAGCAGGTTCAGGCATTTCCATAAGGAGACACAACCTGGATGTACTTGTGTGATTTTGGAGCCTTTCAAGTCTACATTCATCAAAGCTCCTTTTGATGGCATGTCCTTATTTGGCCCCAAGGTAAAAGACAAATTGTCCAGATGAGTAAAAGATGGGGGAAGACCCTGTCTGCCATAGGCATGTGTTTCTCCACTCCTCAGTGATTCTTCTCCAGAAATCAGTACAGTAGTGGAACAATGTGGTTCAGAAAAGTCCCAATGGTCTTTTCAAGACATGTGGAAGTAGTTCTCCCAGTGGCAGAGGAGGGAACTCCAATGGTAGACATCACCCTTTTGGCAGTGGAGGCCCACAGAACCAGGGGTCCAGAGAAATTTTCTTTGGCAGATCCTTCCAGTGCTCCTGAACAGAGGCCCGATTGCCCTCCTCTGGAGGCAATCAGGAGTCGACTGTCCCTGCACCAGAGAGCCTGGCTAGAAATAACATCAGACACCTGGGTGCAGAGGATTTCCCGAGGTTATATTGTACTATTTTCCTTACCCCTCCCCATTTCAAGAAAATCCTCTGTATGCCCCACCCAGTCAGAGGGAACAGGCAGCTATTCAGGTCCAAAATCTGCTAGAAAAACAAGTCATCCAAGCGGTCCCACCAGACCAGAGTGAATCTGGAACTTGTTCAAGATTCTTTAGTGCTAAAGAAAACGGGAATCTGGAAACCAATCTTGGATCTCAGCAACTTGCACAAGTCTGTTCAGTGCAACAAGTTCCAGATGGTCACATTTCAGTCCATTCTTCCACTTTTGGAAAAGGATGACTGGATGTGCTTGATAGACCTTCAGGATGTGTATTATCATATAATGAACAAGCGATCCTGCAGGTACTTGCGCTTCCGACTGGGAGCCAATCATTATCAGTTCAGAGTGCTGCCTTTTGGTTTCACCACAGCCCCCAGGGTGTTTATCAAGCGCATGGCAGTAGTAGCAGCAGCTAATTTGAGACTTCATGGATTCTGGGTGTTCCCATATTTAGATGACTGGGTCATTTCTCCCCTGACCAGAAATCAACTATTGGAGGCAAGAGACTACATTCTCCAGGTGTTTTCATGTCTGGGGATCTCCATAAACTATAGGAAATCCTTTCTAGTGCCCACTCAAATTTTAAACTATATAGGAACATTTCTCAACACAAAAGAAACAAATAGCCTCACTCCCCCTTCAAGAGTGGAAACAGATCGCAAGTTATGAAAATAATCTGCAGCAAACAAATCTCAGCATGACTTGTTCTTCAGACTCTAGGGTCCATGGTGGCAGCAGTAATGCTGGTGCCAGTGGCCAGGTTTCACATGAGAATTCTACAGTGACTACTGTCAGCGCAATGGTCTATCCTTTACCAGCCAATGTCAGCTCGGATAAAAATCACCAATATATGCAAAAAAGATCTCAGACGGTGGATTCACTCCCATCAAATTCCACAAGATCATCTGTTTGTTCTGCTCCAGCCAAAGGACACAATGACCACGGACGCTTCCCAGGTGTGGTGGGGGGCATTTTATGGAGAAAACAGTCCAAGGCACTTGGTCCTCCACAGAGACCAGCCTGCATATTAGTGTCTTAGGGATGAGATCAGTGCTGTCAGTGTTGCAGGATTTCCAGGATGCCGTCCTTTTGGAGACTATTGCAATTTAAACAGATAAACATGTCAGTAGTCTGGTACATCAACAAACAACGGTGAACCAGATCCTGCCCCTTGTGTCGAAGTTCTCAGAGTGTGGCAATGGGCAATCTTATCCAACCACATTCTTATAGCAACTCATATTCCGGCTAAGTCCAGTGTGATGGCAGACAAATTGAGCAAGTGCATTCTTCTACCTCACGATTGGTCCCTCAATCAAAATGTGATGGAAAGGATATTCCGTGGGGTCAGCCTTGCTGTGATCTTTTCACCTCTCCCCTAAACAAACAAGCTCAGAGGCTACTTTGTCCTTATCCCCCCTTGTAGGGAGTCATGGAGGATGCTCTTCACAATTGGCTCACTGATTTTCTTTATCTCTCTCCCCCAACTCCATTAATCCCAAAATTTCTGCAGAAAGCGGCCAGGTTAAAAAGCAAAATAATCCTCATTGCACCATATTGGCCTCAACAGATTTATTTCTGCTTTCTTTGGCCTCACTTACTTCACCAACCGTGGATTCTGGATCCAACTCCAGACCTCCTGTTTCACCTGACAGACATGATTCACCCAGATATAACCAGTTTGAGGCTGTCTGCCTGGTTTCTCCAATTCTGTTAATAGCCAGACAACCTATGCTGTCCTCTCCAGGTCGACACATACTTCTTTCTTTTCATAAGCCATCTACGCGTAAGCTATACTCCAGTAAATGGAAAAGATTCACTCACTGGGCACTGCAAAATAACACTGATCCCTTCTTCGTTTTCATTTTAGCCCAGAAGGGTGGCTGTCTTTAATTATCGAAGTCCAATTAGCAGCAATATCCAACTTTTGTACTGGTTTCCAAGGTTATTCATTTGCTTCATATAAACTCTGCAAAGCTTTTCTGAGAGGAATTCTTCTTTTAAAAAAAACATTAAAAAGACCCTACTCCCCCTTGGGAACTAAATTTGGTGCTGCAGGCTATTATATACACCTCCCTTTTGAACCAGCAGCTGAGTGCAATCTCATATTCCTGTCTTGGAATATTATTTTCTTGGTAGCCATAACTTCAGCAAGAAGAATTTCAGATTCAAGCCTGGTCTTCCAAACCACCATATTTGATTTTTTCATAAAGACAGATTATCTGTGCATAATAATCCATCATTTTTTTACCAAAGGTGATATCAGTGGCAAATATCAGTCCATCAGTTTACCAGTATTTTTCCAAAATTTCAGAACAAAGGTGGATACTTGTTACATTTATTAGATGTTCACAGACCATTGCGTTTTTACCTTCATTGAACCAAGTATATCAGGAAATCTAACCAATTATTTGTTTGCTTCTCGTATACTAAATTGGGTAAACTAGTCACCAAAGTTACCTTGTCTAGATGGCTCACCAGTTGCATTTCCTTCATTTATAATTGATTGGGTACTACCTTACCAAAACCTTTACAAGCCCTTTTAACTAGAGAAGTAGCAATTTCATCTGTCTTCCAGTCCAGAGTGAGTATGGATGACATTTGTGCAACAGCAACTTGGGCTACTCCCCATACCTTTGTTACTCATTACAAATTGGATCTGGTCTCCACGGGTAGAGCATCATTCTGTTCAGTGATGCTGAGGAACATCCTTCCTTGAGTCCACCCAGGATGTAAGGTAGCTGGGGACTCTGTCCCTTAGTTTGAGGATAGAATAAAAATTGACAACATCAGATAAAAAAGTTGTGTACTCACATTAATGTTCATCTGTGTTGTCCATTTTCATTCTCAACTCCCCACCCAGTAGCCCCCTATATTTGAACTCCTAGAAGAGTGAGTGTTCTGCTGGCACTTCAGTTTACTGAGCTTCAGATATAGTCACTCTGGATCTTTCTGATATTTTTTTTACTTCTGTTGGCAAACAAGATCTGAGGTACTTAGGAAGGATGCTTTTTGGATAAGGGAGAAGCTCGAGTTTTTTTGGTTACCACCAATTATTGTAATGGCAGAGTCAGATCCAAAGGATCATAGCCGAACCTATAGGTTGAGGAAAAATTAAAATAGACAATGCAGATGGAAAATTATGGTATGTACATAACTTTTTTTTCCTCTCATCAATCACTATTGGAGCCACTCTAGCAATTAGTATAATTATCCCCTTTTCCTCTGTCCCTGACATTTTGCTAAATATTCATTCTGAAATCTTGCCTTTGTCAAATTTACATGCTCATTTCTTTTCAAATATGTCTCCTGCTACATTGCTATTTGGACACTGCATTTCTTAATATAATTCAGCACTCTTTCCTTATTATCCATATCTGTAAGATCATTCACATTCCAAGATAATATGGATAGCATAGCCATCTTGATAAAAAGGTATTACTCCTACCTATTATACATGACCGTTTTTTTGAATGTGTATTTCCAGTTTTTGTTTTACATGCATATACTAATGTTTGTCAAGCTGATCTTGTGTACAGTTTCTTCTCATCTCCATTTGAACATTATTCAAGACTTTTAGTTTTAATGAAAACAAACAAAACACTAAATATTAAACACCCCATCCCGTATTAACTTGGTGACAACCACACAAAATGATGTACATCTTCAAAACATGAAATTTAACCCTCCAGAAGGGAACAGTTGCTCCCAATTGATGGCTGCACCTACAGGTGCTATCTAACCTAAAATTAAGATTACCTTGCTAAAGCGCATGCTACAGCCTCTGCTCCCCATTACATTGATTGCTTTCTGTTTTTCCTTATCTCTGTTCCCCTCCCAGTTATGAAAAACAGCTGGTATGCTTTCAGAAAACCTTTTCTTTTAACCCTAAGAAAAAGTGCACTGGCTTTCTTTAAATAAAGCTAATGCCGTTGATAGAACAGTGTACAATTTAATGTATTAAACCTACTAGGGAGGTTGTTACCTCTTGTTTATTTCACAAAACTTCAAACTATTGTTTTCACTGAACTGCTTGTCATTGTACCTTTAAAAATTGCATTTCCCTCAGCAAAGGATACTTAGAATTCTCAAGATTAATTGCTTGCACCAGCATACACTTGTCTCTATGGAAATGTACGAGTCTTTTTTTCTGAGTGAAATTTACAGAATGCACAGCTGCAGACATCAAAACTGCATTGAACATTTGCCAGTGGAAAACAAACAAGCTGATACCATTACAGTTTTAAGAAGCTTAGTATTTTCATGGCTTTTGTATTTTGTCTCATTTTTAAAGCCTGCATGCTTACAAAAACACTTGTTTACATTTTCAGCCAAAGTTAGTAATGTAAACACCACCTTTGTAAAATAAAAAGAAACAAATGTAGCAGTTCTGCATATAATATAATCAGTGTACTTTTACACCCTATACCCCACCCCAGCAGCCCAAGATCACAGAATGTGCACATTAAACTTGCTTTTGTCCACAGTTTTTTTCTCTTGTTATACTGTAAAATCTATATTTCTTACAACTAAAAACTACTTGTTTACTCCAGTATCTTTAACATATACAACAGTCCATGAAAAGACCCCCCCCATTTAAAATATCCCTGACTACACATTACACTAAACTGTTTTACTATATATAACATGCAGTTTATATCATGAAATGTTTTATTCAGATGCTAATAAGAACAACATTTTTACTTGTAGTTAGTTTTCCCCTTTTTAGTGTCCTAAACATTAATGATAAAAAGTGGCGTATATGCTTTACAAGTCCCCAAGACGTTTAACAATGTCAACAAAAGTCCAGCGATTTTCAGCAACTTTTTTTTCCTGCAAAACCATATTTCACAAATGTGATAAGATGCTTTATAGTCTTGCATTTATTCTCTAATTTAAGATTTGCTGGTCTTCTTCCTGTTCATGTTCATCTCCATCCTCCAACACCAGACTCCGGTTGAAGTAGAAGGTGCTACTGATTCTTCTAGTCAACACCTGTGCTTTTTTCTCTCTCTCGAATTTTCTTTCAGAACATTGGAAATGTTTTCACTTGGAAAGTTTCTCTATGAACCTTACCATCAGAAGAATGAGAAGCAGAGACCCCTTTTGCTTACTGACTGGCTTTTTATTGGATAAACTTTATTTCCACCTTAGCCTGTTCTGTGTCAAAAAATTTGATCATCCAGGAAAAAAAAAACACATTTTGAAGACAGGTGGAAACAGCTTGAATTTCACACTTGCCTGTCGACATCCCCTGATAGCTGGAATAAATGTCCTTCTTTTCTGCCTGGTGTGCAGTGAATAATCATTTTCTACAAACACTCTGTTTCCAGTTTTCACCACTTTGCCCTTCTGTCTCAGTTTTTTCAGGATCAACTCTTACTGCTGGTATGATTGTATCTTTACTAATATAGGTCTTCACTGCTTTCTCATGGCCAGGCTTGGGGAATACAGACATTGTGCTCTTTCAATTCCAAAAAATCTGCTGTGGAGCACCAGTACAGATGTTCATCGTGTTTCACTGTTGCAGTCATTACACTTGGGTTATCCTGCTGGCAGGCGACCCGCAGTCTGCCCGAGTTCCAAAGTCTTGGTCTGGCATCGTTTGCTGTCGCTGCTTTCCTGACGTCAGTGCACCAGGGATATAAAAGTTGCAACTGACGCCATTTTCTTCAGTCTTTCTTGCCGCACAGTGCCCGAAGCAAAGCAGTTCACAAGTGCCGGTCAGCTGACTCCTGAGATTTTCAAAATTGAGTTTCAGAACTGAAGTCTTCAATAAAGCTAAGTACTCCATTGGGGAAACCTTTTCTTGCTCCAGGCCGATGTCAGTAAAAGTTAATAATTGTAGTTCTTGTGAGAAGCAAATACCTCATAAGGACTTTCACTCTTACTGTATTCCTTGCCTAGGCCCTGATCACGATGTTACTAGTTGTCGGTTTTGTGCTAGATTCAATAAACGCACTATTAAATGTCGGTTTAATTTTGCTTTACATTATTTTGGCCAAAGGTTTAATTACATAATGCCTTCGGAACAACCGACCGGAATTTATAAAAAACGCAAAGACAAAGAAAAGGCAGGCATCCGAGGTCCAAAACCGACGACGAAGCCTCTTCTAGGCCAGTCGCCAATTCACCGGTTCTCAGTGAGGTGCTTTTGCAGCCCCTGATACCTGCTACCTCAGAGCCACAGGCCATAACCGACAGCCACATGGAGACACCGAGGCCTGTGGAAACTCGAGGTATTGGGCCTATGGAAACTATACCCTCAGATGGGTCCGGATGAGCAGGCATCAGCTTCTGAGAGTGTTTTCAGACCTTCACAGCTTACAATTAAGCCCACTACAGCAACAAAGGCAAAGTCAAAAACACCATTAAAGACAAGGAAACAAGTACAGCATTCTCCAGAACAGTCATCCATGCCAAAGAAACAGATGCTTAAAATGGCAGAAGACCTAATTACTTTAATCAGGGGTTCCCATCCCCCTCCTGACAAAAGGCCTAGGCAAGACACTGATTATGATTCTTCTGACCAGGTTTCCATTTCCTCTGATTCCTCTTCTGATCAGGGATATTCTCTCCCTCCCTATGAGGACTCTGATGCAGAAGAGTCCATACCGTCAGCCTCTCCGCCTGAGGAATATTCTTTTGGGGAAACCCTGCATACCATGAGGGAGCATTTCCATTGGGAGAGCCAGGATTATTCAGAATCCAAGAGAAGGCTCAGAGACTTCCTTTTATTGCCTCAGCACAGGCCCCTGGCTATTCCCCCTGTGCTTGATATTGTTGATGATGTTTTTTCTGAATCCAGTCTGTCTCCTGATTCTTTACTCCCTGCACCAGTCAAGCCAGACAGGTACTACAGGGTCACTGACTCTCATAAATTTCTTTACAAAAACCCCGCTGCAGACCCAGAAACAATTTCTCAGGGTCCTAAAGGGGTTAAGGCTTCCACTGCTAAAAATACTGTCCCCTCGGATAGGGATTCCAGAGCTCTGGACAGATGGGGGAAAAAAGTTTACACTTCTGCTACTTTAGCTGTAAGAGCTTTAAACTGTCAGTTTCACATGGTTAAATATCAGCAGTACCTCATGTCATTGTTAAAACAGAAAATGTTTTCAAATACAGAAAGTCCTGACAGTAAGGAAATGCAAGATTTATTGCATGCAGTTGAACAAGTGGGAAAACATACTCTGCAATGTGGTTTTGATTCATTAGAGTTTTCTTGTAGAGCCGCAGTTACAGGCTCTGTTATTCAAAGGCATGCTTGGTTGAAAGAACAAAGTTTACCTGACCATGTTAAAGGAAAATTATTGGATGCTCCATTACAGAATGATACTTCGTTTGGTGTTAAGGCAGAAGAAGTGTTAATGAAAATGGAGGATAAAGCAAAGTCAATGCAGACAGTGAAAGATTTCTTACAGGTTCAACCACCTAGATTTAGCAGAAACTGGCCTTCAGAAAATTGGTCCTTTCCAGTGTCAGACAGGCCACAAAGAGGCAGATACAGACGCCCAAGAGGCAGATCTCAGCCCCAAGACTCCTACAGACCTAAACAATGGGGTGCTTCAGCCCCCAAAGGAGGGGAAGACAAATCACAACCTTATAGGAAACAGTCCCAATGACTTCCCTCTGCAAATGCCAAGCACTTACCTTTTGACAGCAGCCCTAGGGGGAAAGCTAGCACTTTTCTCAAAAAATTGGCACATGATCACCCAGGACCAATGGGTACTGAATATTGTTTCTCAGGGTTACAGGTTCCACTTCCACACGCTTCCAAAACCAAAAGGTATGCCAGACCTGCCACAAAACCAATGGGCAGAGGCACAAAAACAGATTGCTGTTCTTATGGACATGGGAGCTATTCAAAAAGTTCCACAGCAAGAGCAGGGACAAGGATTTTACTCAAGACTTTTCTTAGTACCCAGAAAGGACAAAGCCTGGAGACCAATACTGGACCTGTCAATCCTAAATACTTTCCTGGATGTTCCAAAATTCAAAATGTTAACACTACGGCAACTTCTGCCCATGTTGGGCAAGAAGGCTTGGCTAGTTACTTTGGACCTCAAGGAGGCATACCTGCATGTCCCAATCAGACAATCTTGCAGAAGATACCTCAGATTCATAGCACGCTCAATGCATTACCAATTCTCTGCACTGCCCTTTGGCTTATCTACTGCGCCCAGGGTCTTCACAAAATGCCTGACACAAGTAATTGCATTTTGCAGACAAAAAGGAATTCAAATATATCCCTACTTGGACGACTGCCTTATTCAAGCAGAGAGCAAGGACATTCTTTTAAAGCATCTGGTGTTTGTAAAAAGATTGCTAATTTGCCTAGGGTAGACAGTAAACAAAAAGAAATCAAAACTAGTGCCCTCTCAAGAGATAATATTCCTGGGTGCAAGCTTAAATACAACTGCCCAGATGGCTTATCTCACGCCAGACAAGCAAAGGCAACTGACTCATTACTTTCAAATGATGGCAACAAAAACCCAGCTCCCTGCAAGAAAAATTATGCAGGCCCTGGGCTTCATGGCATCCTGCATTCTACTAATTCCATATGCAAAACTGCATATGAGGAAACTACAATGGTATCTAAAAAGTGTTTGGACTCAGCATTGTCACAGCCTGGAGGCAATCATAACTTTAATTCCCTGCCAACAACAGGAGTTTCGTTGGTGGTCCCAGGCCCGTCACCACAACAAGGGACAACAGCCTTTCACCTTACCCACAGCCAGCCAGGCAGACAATAACAACGGATGCATTGGATTATGCCTGGGGGGCACATATGGCAGGAAAATGTATTCAGGGCACGTGGCCCAAGGAACAAATGCATCTTCACATCAATCAAAAAGAGATGCTAGCTGTACAGAATGCCCTGACAGCTTTCAAGGACCTAATACATCCAGGGCAACTATTAATGAAGATGGACAATACCACAGTTCTGTGGTACATAAACAAGCAAGGGGGGGCACACATTCCTACCCCCTATGCAGACAAGCCATGACTTTGTGGAACACAGCACTGACCTATCAAGTACATCTGCAGGCACAATTCCTGCCAGGAAAAAAAAAATACACTGGCAGACGAACTAAGCAGAAATCTCATGGATCCTCACGAATGGAAGCTAAATCCACAAGTGTTCAGCATGATAAGGAAATGGGGACGCCCAGACATAGATCCTTTTGCCTCCCCTCACAATTACCAAATAGAGAAATTTTGCACAAAAACTTATCACTCTCAAGCATGGAAAGTGGATGCTCTATCATTCAGCTGGAAAGGCCTGACAGTCTATGCCTTCCCTCCGATGCCTCTTATCACCAAGGTGCTACTAAAAGTCAGAAAAGAAAGGCCAACAATTATCCTGATTGCACCAGACTGGCCACGCCAGCACTGGTACCCAGTCCTAAAGAGTTTGTCTCAAGACCCAGCTTGGCCTCTACCTCAAATTCCTCATCTTCTGACACAAGAAAACAATCAGATTCTACACAGTCAACTCAGAACCTTAAACCTGGCAGCATGGCAGATGATGTAGCCTCTCAGACTGCACCTCTCTCTAAAGCTGTTATGGATGTCATTTTAGAAGCCAGGAGGCCCAGCACTAGGAAATCTTATGCAGAAAAATGGAAGAGATTCTGTTCTTGGAACCAGGCACAAGGGCTCAAACCACGTCCCTAATATACCTCAGATTTTACAATACCTAACTGAGATGCTGGACAAAGGCTTATCTTTCTCATCTATTAAAGTCCATGCCTCTGCCATTTCAGCTCATTACAATACGGAACCCCCTATTTTTTCACATCTTCTACTATGACAGTATCTCAGAGGGGCAAAAAATATAAGACCCCCAAGGAGAGCACCAGTACCTACTTGGGACCTCAATTTTGTTTTAGAAAAACTCACACTGCCTCCTTTTGAACCAGCCAGCACAGCTGATCTAAAATTCTTGTCATGGAAAACTGCTCTGCTCCTAGCAATAACTTCAGCAAGAAGAGTCTCAGAGTTACAGGCATTAATGGCTGTGGAACCTTTCCTCATTTTTCATCAGGACAGGGTTTCTCGTAGGACAAACCCAACATTCATGCCAAAAGTGGTCTGCAGTGTGGCCGTAAACCAAACCATTCATTTACCTACTTTTTACCCAAATCCCCAGAATAAAGGGGAGAGACTTCTGCATGCTTTGGATATACACAGACAGCTACAATTCTACTTGGACAAAACAAAAGCTTTCAGAAAAACTGATTGTAGCATATGCTGCAGGATCACAAGGAAAGCCTATTACAAAGCAAACCATCTCGAAATGGATAGGACACTGCATCCGCTTCTGTTATGCACAACATGGCAAATCAGTGCCTAAGGGCATTAGGCCTCATTCTACCAGAGCAGCAGCCACTTCAGCAGCTTTCCTCAGAGGAGTACCAACCAAAGACATTTTAGAAGCTGCAACCTGGAGCTCAGTGCACACTTTCACCAAGCACTACCACTTACCTCTCTACTCTAAATCCAGAGCAGGCTTTGCCACTACAGTTCTGCAGGGCTTGTTAGCCTCTCCAAATCCAATTTAGACCCAGCCACCCAAGCTCAGCTTTGGGATTCTGCCCAAGTGTAATGACTGCAACAGTGAAACACGATGAGCATAGTACAGTTGTGTACCTACCATAAATGTAGATGTTCGAGTGTATTCATTGTTGCAGTCCAGGTTACCCACCCACCATCCCCCTTTTTCCTTTGCTGGGACTTTTCTGTACTTGCTTGTAGATGAAGGAAATGTTTACAGTAATATATGCATGTTTTTTGGCATAATTTTATCTTTCCAGCCTTCCTATCTGGGGGCACCTGACATCTGGGGCAAGAAAAACTGAAGAAAATGGCGTTGGTTGCAACTTTTATACCCCTGGCGCACTGACGATAGGGAAGAGGTGACGGCAACCGACGCCTGACCAAGACTTTGGAACTCGGGCCGACTGCGGGTCGCGTGCCAGCAGGATAACCCAAGTGTAATGACTGCAACAGTGAATACACTCTAACATCTACATTTATGGTAGGTACACAACTGTACTTTGCTTATTTTTCTTTCCCAAAATTAGTAGTCAGTTCTTTCCAGTGACTCTAGTACAGCAGAAATTTTCGGGTTTTCTCTCCTTGCTTTGTCTTCTAACTCTATTTTTTGAAACAGTTCTTCTTGAGAAACCTCATATTCACAAAAAACTGTAAATTCTATCTTAACCAAAGGTCTTCCAATAAAAATAAAGCAAACACACACAAAGCAAAAGTAAGAAGGAACGACCAGCACAGTGAAAATGACAATGGTTATGAAATACAAAAGTAAGCGCTTTTGTTCATAAACACTTCTTCAAACTAAATTCTGACAAGCGAAGGAACAACTTAAATACAATTTAAAAATGAAAACATCCAATCAGAATCCGCAATAAAAACAGCTAACATCAAGTCCTATTAAATACTATGTTTGATAGCAAGTGGATAGGAGCGAAGCTAGACAGCAAACAAATGTAGTTCAAGTCCAACACAAAGCCCTTCAGACAGCAAACAAATGTAGTTCAAGTCCAACACAAAGCCCTTCAGAGTTTCAAATATTCCAAGTGATCCAAATAGAACCACCAAGTCCTGTGGTAAATATTCTTTATTCAACAGACAAGCGCTTTCGCTGAGTACAGCTTCTTCAGGTCAATTCAAAAAACAAAATCCCATAATATATAGGTAATCCAATTAAATTACAACAAAGTCAATTAAACATTTAAAAGGGAAATGTAATGTTAATAAAGACTTATAAAAACATATAAAATATTACTTCAAATTAAAACCTCTATAGCACTTATAATAAAAACATATATGTGAGAACATGTAAGGGACAAATATGTGTATAAGTGGAACTGTATAAGTTTATTAAAACATTAAACGTAGGCACATTAAATAGACACTCTGCATCACATAACAGTAACTAGGAATAACATAATAGACCAGCTCTTGTATCTGTGAGTCTTGTACACACTAGTATATTGTTTTAATAAACTCCTCCACTTGCTATCAAACTTTGTTTATTTTATTCCTGGATAAGGAGCGTTTATCTGCAAGTGTTCCTCCACGTGTTGAATACTATTAAATACTATGGTAACAAGTTAATGCTTAATCTTGCATCCTTTTAAATAAGGTCCTAGTGATGTATTTTCATTCAAACCATAATGCCTATCAGCTTGCAAGGTTAGAATCTGCTTAAGTTCATTAGCCCCAGTTTTATTAAGGAGGTCCCCACCTCTAATATTTTTGTAGTTAACTGAACCAATTTTCAGGAGACCATTTATCGTTGGATTTAGTGTGAAGAAGTGCTTATGCACAAAAGCGATTACTTTTGCATTTAATAAATAGCACTTGTCATTTAAACCTCATATTCAGCCAGCTTTTTGTTCAAGTCGCCCTCTGATTTTTGCAGTTTTATCAGTACATCTGAATGGCTAGTTAAAGCTTCTGTTTTTCCAGCCTTTTGTTGTTTGAATTGATAATATTTCTTCAATACACATGATTTTTTTCCTCTAATTTACTGGAAGCTGTCTCTTGAACCAAAGCTGAAGCTTGAACTGCTTTGTGTTGAACAGCTGCAGAATCCTTCCCTTTTCTGGTTGTTTTTCTTTCAAGTTTTCCAATTTTCTTCTTTACTGGCAACCAGGCAGTTAATTTTACCAAAAAACAAAAACATTTTCAATGGCACTCTTTTTTTTTTTTCTCAGTTTCTGATTTCAAACTGGGAGAGCTGAAGTTGTACTGTTGAACAATGTGAAGCCATTGAGATGAAAGCCATGTAGGTAGGAGAAGCTGATGGTTATGGACGCGTTTTTCTAGGATTTTGGATGCCAGAAATAGTATGGTAATAAGGATAACATGAAAATTCAAATGAGTTTCCTCCCTTGCATAGTGGGAGGATGCATGTTTTTGTTTTCCAGAGGGGTGGGACATAGGAGTCTTGTATAGATCTTTTTGTTACTGTAAACAGTGGGTAAGCTAAAAATGTCTGTTGTGATTCTGAGATATTCTGAGGGTATATTGTCAACAGCAAAAGTAGTGGATTTTGTTTTTTGTGTTTTTGATAGAGGCGGATGATAATTGGTGGCAATGAAGAAAGCACAGCAGTATATAATTTTTTAGTGCCACCAATAGCCTGTGGTTTACTGGTAAATACGTACCATTGTAATCACAGGAATCACAGTTGTTGAACTGTGGGGTTAGTTATAATATGAGTATAATGATAAGATACTCTATAAATCTGAGTTAAATGTCACCATAGATGTAATACAACCTCCTCAGATTAATAACTCTGAGATGTCCTTCATGGATGCATCTGCAGTCATAACAACTGGGTTGTCCTGTCGTCAGGCAGCCCTTCAGTCGGCCGGATTCCAAAGTCCGGGTCCGGCTTCGGCTGATGTCGCACTTCACCCGACGTCATCTCTGTTGGTCTTTGGGTATAAAAGCATCAGCCGACGCCATTTTCTTCAGTCTTTCTTGCCGCGTGGCGCCCGAAGCAGAAGCTGTTCGCAAGTGCTGGTCGGTCGGATCCAGAGATTACTTCTACCGAATACTACTTCGAAGACTTCTAAAGCTAAGTACCCCGTTGGGGAATCTTTCTTGCCTCAGCCGATGTCAGAAAAAGTTAATAATTGTTTAACCTGTGGGAAACAAATACCTCATAAAGATTTCCACTCTTACTGCCTGCCTTGCTTAGGCCCAGCCCACGACGTAGCAGCCTGTTCGTCCTGTGCTTCTTTCAACCGACGAACGCTTAGACGTCGGTCGGAGTTTGCAGAACAGTTTTTCGGTTCTGATTTTGCGTACATTATGCCGTCGGATCCTCCGACTCGCATTCTGCCAAAACGCAAAGAAAAGACCGACACTCGCGGTCCGCGGTTTCGGCGAAACCATGGTTAAGCAAATCGAGTGTCTCGGTTTCGGCCGAAACCGAGAAAACTGATCTAAATACAGCTGAATCTATCTCTACAACTGAGGTCCCTGCTAACACTCTTGAATCGGCCTCAGAAATTTTACCCACTACGGTGCTTACCACTGACTTATCAGACACCATTCCCTTGGATGTCTCTACCCCAGCACGTGGTGCTGCTAGGCCTCCAGCAGCCATGTCCATTAAGGCCTTCGCCAGGGCTAAAGCAGCCAAGACTACTAAAACAGTGCCTGTTAAACCCCCCTCAACCAGGCCCTCTTCCAGTTCTCAAATGCTTACTTTGGCAGAAGATTTAATTTCATTAATTAGAGGATCTCAATCTCACCCAGACAGGGCCTCTCAGCCCCAGAGAAGAGACCTAGGGCAGAGCCCCATGAGCCAGTGTCCTCTGATGATTCTGCTGATGAATCAGACATAACTGACCAGCCAGAGGCTCCTTTCTCCAATTTTGAAGATTCTGATGCTGAAGAATCCATTCCAGCTGCTTCCCCACCAGAAGAATTCTCCTTTGGGGAAACCTTGCATGCCATGCGAGAACAGTTCCAATGGCAGCAACAGGATTTTTCAGACTCCAGGAAAAGACTTAGGACCTTTTTGCACCTTCCACAGCACAGGCCCTTAGCTATACCTCCTGTTCTCTCTGTGGTGGATGATGCTTTCAATGATGTCTGCTCCGCTCCAGACTCTTTACCCCAGCCCCTGCCAAACCAGACAGATTTTACAGGGTGCCAGATACTCATCACCACCTTTACAAGGCCCCTCTTGCAGACCCGAAACTATTTCCCAGGGTCCCAAGGCAGTAGCGACCATAGCTAAAACCCTGTTCCTTCTGAAAGGGAAGCAAGGTCATTAGACAGATGGGGTAAAAAGGTTTACACTTCAGCCACTCTCTCAGCTAGAGCTTTAAACTGTCAGTTTCACATGATACAATACCAAGAGTTTATGCTTGATCACTTAACTAAAAAGCTAACCACTGATGAATCTCTTGATAAGAAATATGTATTAGAAATGGTAAATAACATACAGCAAGTTAGTAACCACTCTTTAAAATGTGGCTATGATGCACTGGAGGCTTCATTTAGATCAGCCATGACTGGCACTGTAATTACAAGGCATGCATGGCTAAAGGAGCAAGCTTTACCGGATCATGTCAAATCTAAATTGCTAGATGCTCCTATGGATAAAACAAGTTTGTTTGGTACACCTGCACAGCAGGTTATGAAGAAAATGGAAGAAAAGGCAAAATCAGTCCAGACAGTTAAAGATTTCTTGCAGGTTCAACCCCCAAGGTTTAGCAGGAACTGGCCTGCCAAAAATTGGTCCTTTCCTGACTCCACAAGACCTCAAAGGGGCAGGAATAGACGTTCCAGAGGCAGAACCCAATCCAGAGGAGGTGCCTACAGAGGACGACAGTGGCAAGGTAACAACAGAGGCACAGACTCAACACCTGCCACTACATCAACACAGCCACAGTGACTTAATCCTAAACCCGCCTACCAGGGAACAAATAGCAGCTCCTCTAGGCGGAAAGCTAACCTTATTTTCAAAAACTGGCACCACATAACAAAGGACAAGTGGATTTTACGAACCATAGATCAAGGTTACGGTTCCACTTCCACACTTTACCAGACAAAAGAGGAATGCCAAATCTACCTCCAAATCAAAAGACAGAGGCTCTACAACAGATAATGGAGTTAGCAAACATGAGAGCTGTGGAGAAAGTGCCAACAGCAGAGCAAGGAAAGGGTTCTACTCCAGACTATTCCTAGTTCCAAGAAAGGAAAAAGTTGGAGACCAATTCTAGACCTGTCCACCCTGAATACTTACATCATTGTCCCAAAATTCAAAATGCTGACCCTACAGCAACTTCTTCCCATGCTGGGCAAGGAGTGTTGGCTGGTAACTCTAGATCTCAAGGAGGCATACCTGCACGTCCCCATTCGACCAATCTGCAGAAGATACCTCAGATTTCTTGCAGGATCAGAGCACTATCAATTCTCAGCATTGCCCTTTGGCTTATCTACTGCCCAGAGTATTCACAAAATGCCTGGCATCAGTAATCGCCCATTGCAGACTACAGGGAATTCAAATTTATCCATACCTGGACGACTGCCTGATACAAGGAGACAACAAAAGCAAGCTGACAACAGATTTACAAAGGGTCATTTACTTGCTTCAAGCACTGGGATACACAGTCAATTTACAAAAGTCAAGACTGATACCATCCCAGACAAGGACTTTCCTGGGAGCGGAATTGGACACAGTAAGACAAATGGCATTCCTAACTACAGAAAAGCAAAAAGAACTCCCTCTTTACTTCTTGGCACTAACAAAACTGAACAAGTTAACAGCAAGAAAGGTACTGCAGGCCTTGGGTTTCATGGCATCATGCATAATCTTGGTTCCATTTGCCAGACTACATATGAGAAAACTACAGTGGTACCTAAAGAATTTATGGTCCCAACACAGACACAGCCTAGAAACGGAAATCCCACTAATACCATGCTTAAAACAGGAGTTCCTATGGTGGGCTCAGGCATGCCAGTCAAACCCAGGCCTGCCCTTTCGCAAGGGTCAAGCAAGCCAGACCATCACAACAGATGCTTCAGACCTAGGATGGGGGGCGCATATGCTGGACAAATGCGTACAAGGATTGTGGACACAGGACCAACTTCACCTGCACATCAACCTAAAAGAAATGCTGGCAGTAAAACTGGCAATCCAAAAGTTCAGACCATTTCTCAAGGAGGACCACTTGATGATAAGGACAGACAACACCACAGTCATGTGGTACATCAACAAACAGGGAGGCACTCATTCTTACCCCCTATGCAGAATGACTTTGGAGCTGTGGACCCTGGCACTCAGCTACAACATCCAGTTACAGGCAATATTTGTGCCAGGAAAAGAAAACTCTCTAGCAGATATGTTAAGCAGGACCACATCGGATGCCCACGAATGGCAGCTGCACCCGGATATCTTCAAGACCATCTCGAAGAAATGGGGAATGCCTCAGATAAATCTATTCGCATCACCTTTCAATCACCAGCTGAAAAAATTCTGCACAAGGACATTCCACCCACTAGCATGGAAAGTGGACTCGCTCTCCTTCAGCTGGAAAGGCCTAACAGCATATGCATTCCCACCTCTTCCCTTGATACACAAAGTACTACTAAAAATCAAGGAGGAACGTCCAAGGATAATCCTGATAGCTCCAAACTGGCCAAGACAGCATTGGTACCCACTGCTGAGGAGCATGTCTCGGAACAACATGTGGCCAATACCCCTGATGCCTTTGATGCTAACTCAGAACAACTTCAGCACCATGCATCCAAACCTAAAAACGCTGCAACTGACTGCATGGAACATCACATAGCAGCTGCTAATACAGAACTTTCACAAAGAGTTAAAGACATTATTCTTGAAGCACGCAGGCCTTCAACTAGAAGGAATTATGCTGGGAAATGGAAAAGGTTTGTCATTTGGAGTTCTGAAAGAGGAAAAGATGTATCAAACATAGATATGCCTAACATTCTGGAGTATCTGGCGAACTACTTCATTCAGGCCTGTCCTACTCCTCCATCAAGATTCATGCACCAGCTATTTCAGCAGAATACAGCTTTGATCCACCTGTTTTTCACACCCTTTGCTCAGGCAGTTCCTCAGAGGAATCAAGAATGTAAAACCTCCAAGGAAACCACCATTGCCAGCTTGGGACTTGAACTTTGTGCTAGAAAAATTGACACTATCACCTTTTGAACCAGCAGCAACAGCAGACCTACAACACCTGTCATGGAAAACTGCTTTCCTACTGGCAATTACTTCAGCAAGGAGGGTTTCAGAACTACAGGCCTTAATGGCAGTGCAACCCTTTCTAATCTTCCACCAAGATAGAGTGTCCATGAGGACTAATCCTACATTTATGCCTAAGGTGGTATCCAGAGTGTCTTTAAACCAGGCAATCCACCTACCTACCTTCTTTCCCAACCCACAAAACAGAGGGGAAAGAATTCTGCATACCTTGGATGTACATAGACAGCTACGCTACTACTTGGACAGAACAAAAAATAGCAGAAAAACTGACCAACTTTTCGTAGCCTATGCAACAGGAAGGGAAGGAAAAGCTATTTCCAAACAGACAATCTCCAAATGGATAGGAAATTGCATACGATTCTGTTACTCCTTCCATGGAAAACCAATTCCACAGAACATAAGACCTCATTCTACAAGGGCAACAGCCACTACCACAGCCTTCTTACGAGGAGTGGCTACCAAAGACATTATTGAGGCGGCTACTTGGACCTCCGTGCATACATTTGCCAAGCATTATAATTTACCTCTATATTCCAGATCCCGAGCAGGGTTTGCCACTGCTGTTCTGCAAGGGATCCTAAACACACCATAATCTACTTTTATCCTCCTCCCCTAGTTGGCTATGGTATTCTACCCAGATGTTCTTCGTTTTCCATTGCTGCAGTCCTGACTATTGGGTATAGTCCGCGTCCAGTCGGCCCGAATACCAGAGTATAAGGCTGACGTCGGTCATGGCGCCTTAGACTGACGTCAGTACGTCAGGGTACTAATGCGCATGACCGACGTCATATCCTCAGTCTTTTTTGCCGCATGGTCCGATGCAGAAGCAGTTTTGCGAGTGCAGGTTGGCGTTCTGAAATATTTCCGAAACCGGAGTTTCAGACCGAAACAGAGTTGGCTAAGTACCCCGTTGGGGAACATTTTGGTTTTTTCTTGCCTCAGTATTTAACCGGATGTCAGAAAAAGTGAATAACTGTATTTCTTGTGGGAAGCAGATACCTCATAGGGATTATCATACACTGTGTATACCTTGTTTGGGGCCTGAGCACGACGTTGTTGGTTGCCGTTCTTGTGCTAGATTTAACAAACGCACTATTAAGAGGAGGCTAGACTGTGCCAGGTTAGTGTTTGGGAAGCGTTGCAATTATAATATGCCGCCGGATGCTCCGCGCCCGCTTCATCCAAGAAGCGCAAGGACAAAACAGTGAAGCCTAGGGTTGATGAACCGGCAGTCCCGGACGTCGGTTCTTTAGAAGGCTCAGTGGAGCCAGAGGTTTTGCCAGGAGTTTCCATGGAGTCTCAGGCAGAAACTTTACTGTTACAGGATGTGCCTTCTCAGGAGGTAGGCCAGGCTGAGGGGGCTTCTCAGGTAACTGTTCTTCCCTCTCTTCCCAAGGTAGTTAGGGCCTCTCCTTCTGTTGCCAAAACTTCTTTTAGAGGTAGGCCAAGTTCAGCTTCTGTGGGGGCTTCTCCTAGCATTTCGCGCTCTGTACCTAAGAAACATATGCTTAAAATGGCAGAAGATTTGATTACTATGATTAGAGGTTCTATGCCCCCGCCTGATAAGAGGCCTAGGGTGGAACAGGAGTTTGATAGTTTTGAACAGTGTTCAGAGGCTTCAGAGTCTTCTGCGGAAGACTTACAGGAGTATCCTACTTATTCTGATTCTGATGTGGATGATTCCACTCCTACAGCTTCTCCTCCTGAGGATTTCTCATTTTCAGAGACTCTGCACTCCATGAGGGAGCACTTTAAATGGGAAGGCCAGGATTACTCTGATTCCAGGAAAAGGCTTAGGGAATTCTTGTTTTTACCCCAGCATAGGCCCTTAGCTATTCCTCCTGTGTTGAATGTGGTGGAAGATGTTTTTGCAGAGGCTTCCTGAACCCTGACTCCTTGCCTCCTGCTCCTGTTAAGCCTGATAGGTATTATAGGGTGCCCGAAGCTCATAAGTATTTGTTTAAGAGTCCTAGGGCGGACCCAGAAACCATTTCTCAAGGGCCTAAAGGTGTTAAGGCTTCTGTAGTTAAAAATCCTGTTCCCACTGATAAAGAGGCAAAGGCTTTGGATAGGTGGGGAAAGAAAGTGTATACTTCTTCCACTCTAGCCATGAGAGCGTTGAATTGTCAGTTTCATATGCTAAAATATCAGAATTATCTCCTTTCGCAATTAAAATCTAAGGTGGATGCTTTGGCGGAAGGTATTGAGTGTAAAGAGTTGCTGGATTTGGTTCATGTGTCTGAACAAGTGGGTAAGCATTCTTTGCAATGTGGTTTTGATGCTGTACAGGCCTCCTCGAGGGTGGCTGCTACTGGTTCTGTTCTTCGCAGGCATGCCTGGTTGAAGGATCAGAATTTAGCTGAACATGTTAAAACAAGGATTTTGGATGCTCCTTTACAGTCTGATGTGTTGTTTGGACCGCCTGTGGAAGCAGTTTTAAAGAAAATGGAGGACAAAGCTAAGTCTATGCAAACTGTTAAAGATTTTTTGCAGGTGCAGCCACCGAAGTTTAGTAGAAATTGGCCTGCTAAGGGGTGGACATATCCTGCTTATGATTCCCAGTCTAGGGGTAGGTCTAGACGTGGTAGGGGCAGGGCTCAAGGTTCTTTTCGGTCTAGATCAGGGAGTTCATCTGCTCAGACTTCTGGTGAGGGCAGGGGTCAGTCCTTTCGTAAACAGACCCAATGACCTGTCTTTTCAGCTGCCAGTAGATTCTTGTCTGGCAGCTCCTTTGGGAGGAAGACTGTCTCTTTTCAAAGAAAATTGGGATTTAGTTACTCAAGACAAATGGGTGTTGGATATCATTCACCACGGTTACAGATTTTATTTCCATACAATGCCCCCTTTCAAAGGCATGCCAGATGTTCCTCCTCCACAAAGAAAAGAGGCTCACAAGCAAGTTTCTCAGTTACTACGGATGGGGGCCATTCAACCAGTCCCTGTATCAGAAAGGGGCCTAGGATTTTATTCTCGCCTGTTCTTAGTACCAAAAAAGGGGAACACATGGAGACCAATTTTGGATTTATCTCTCCTCAACACTTTTCTGGACATTCCCAAGTTCAAGATGTTGACGTTGCAACAGCTTTTACCTCTGTTGGGCAAAGATCACTGGATGGTAACTTTAGATCTCAAGGAAGCTTACCTTCATGTGCCTATAAGGTTAAGTTGCAGGAAGTATCTGCGGTTTCGAGCTGGAAATTCTCATTATCAGTTCTCTGCATTGCCCTTTGGCTTATCTACTGCGCCCAGAGTATTCACAAAGGTTCTGGCTCCAGTGATAGCTTACTTCAGGCTTCAAGGAATTCAAATCTATCCTTACTTGGACGACTGCCTGATTCTGGCTCAAGAAAAAGAAGACCTTCTACAGCATCTGGAATATGTTATAGCAGTGCTAAGATGCCTAGGGTATTCTGTGAACGAAATAAAGTCCAGTCTAGTACCCTCTCAAGACATGTGCTTTCTGGGTGTGAGACTGAATACAGCAGCCCAGATGGCCTTTTAACCCCGGACAAACAAAAGAGTCTATCACTTTACTTCCATCAACTATCTCATCAGTCCGTGCTGACTGCAAGGACAGTCCTTCAAGCATTAGGGTTCATGGCATCTTGTATTCTGGTGCTTCCCAATGCCAAACTGCATATGAGGAAGCTACAATGGTATCTCAAAATGTATGGACTCAGCACTGCCAGGATTTGGACACTGTCATTCAAATAATACCTTGCCTTCAGAAAGAATTTTTGTGGTGGGCTCAGGAATGTCACCTAAACAAGGGACTCTCTGTGACCCGCCAGAGGCGAGTCAGATTTTAACGACAGATGCCTCAGACATTGCTTGGGGAGCTCATCTAAATGGAAAGTGGATACAAGACAAGTGGCCTGCCAGACTACAGCATCTACATATCAACATGAAGGAGATGTTAGCAGTCCAGTTTGCATTAGTGGCTTTCAAGGAGTTACTTCTTCCAGGGCAGGTGTTGATTCTAACAGACAACACAACTGTCATGTGGTACATCAACAAGCAAGGGGGAACACATTCTTATCCTCTATGCAGGCAAGCAATGATTTTATGGGAGACTGCGCTAAGCTTGCAACTAACTCTTCAGGCAAGGTTTCTGCCGGAGCACAGAACTCCTTAGCAGATGTGTTAAGCAGACAAATCATGGATCCCCACGAGTGGAAACTGGATCTTCATGTATTTCACAAATTGACAGTGTCATGGGGAACTCCAGACATAGATCTGTTCGCTTCTCCACTAAACCACCAGCTGCCACAGTATTGCACAAAGGGGTTTCATCACACAGCTTGGAAAGTGGATGCTCTGTCGTTCAGTTGGAAAAACCTTCATGTGTATGCCTTTCCTCCTCTGCCTCTTCTTCCAAAGGTACTATTAAAGGTCAGGCAAGACAGGCCAAGGATGATTTTGATAGCTCCAGATTGGCCTCGGCAACACTGGTACCCACTTCTACGGAGTCTGGTAAGGAAGCCTCCATGGCCTTTACCTCTGATTCCTCATCTGTTATCTCAGAAGGATGGTCATCTGCTCAATGTCAAGCTTCAATCTCTTCATCTAACAGCCTGGCATATTCTGTGTTGAGACACAGCAGGTCTCAACTTCCTCAACAAGTTTTAAATGTGATTATGGAAGCTAGAAGACCTAGTACAAGGAAAGTGTACGCAGAAAAATGGAAGAGATTTTTATTTTGGAGTACAGCAAAGAATTTGGAGATTTCTGAACCTAATTTGAGTGTGGCTCTTCAATATCTTACTGAGTTATTGGACAAAGGTTTGTCCTTCTCTTCCATTAAGATTCATGCTGCAGCAATTTCAGCTCACTATGATTGTGACCCACCATTGTTTTCGCATCCTTTGTTCAAGCAGTTTCTTAGAGGGGCAAAGAATATAAGACCCCACGTAGAGCTCCTACTCCTGCTTGGGATCTCAATTTTGTGTTGGAAAAACTTACTCTACAACCTTTTGAGCCTGCGGCTACTGCTGAATTGAAATACTTGTCATGGAAGACTGCTTTTCTGTTGGCTATTACTTCTGCAAGAAGGGTGTCTGAGTTGCAGGCCCTTATGGCAGTACAGCCATTTTTGATTTTCCATAAGGATAGGGTATCATTACGTACTAATCCTTCCTTTATGCCTAAGGTGGTTTCTAGTGTGGCTTTAAACCAAACTATTCATTTGCCTACCTTTTATGCAGACCCCCAAAATGCAGGGGAAAAGATTTTGCACACTTTAGATGTACACAGGCAATTGCGTTATTATTTGAGCAGGACTAAGGATTTTAGGCAGTCTCAGCAGTTGTTTGTTTCTTTTGCTTTGAGTTCACAGGGCAAGCCTGTGTCAAAACAAACTATTTCTAGGTGGATTGGCTTTTGCATTGCATTTTGTTATTCCCATCATGGCAAGGAGATTCCAGCTGGGATTAGGCCTCATTCCACTAGGGCTACTGCCACTTCAACTGCATTTCTAAGGGGGGTGGCAACTAAGGATATTTTGGAAGCAGCTACTTGGAGTTCAGTGCATACTTTCTCTAAGCATTATCACCTTCCTATTTACTCTAAGTCTAGGGCTGGTTTTGCCACAGCTGTTTTGCAAGGCATTTTGTCAGCTCCTACTTCTTTATGATTTGCCAGCCTCCCTTACCTCTGCTTTGGGATTCTACCCAATAGTCAGGACTGCAGCAATGGAAAACGAAGAACATAGTACAGTTTTGTACCTACCATAAATGTAGATGTTCGAGGATTCCATTGCTGCAGTCCAATTTACCCTCCCTCCTTCCCCTCTGTGTTTAGGGGTGGTTGTGTAGGTGAGTTTACATGCTTATGTTTTTGTATATATTTTTGTATATATTGTACATGTTTTTGGTGCAGGTATTTTAGGCCTTGTTTTTTTAGGGTCTTTTGACATCTGGGGCAAGAAAAGACTGAGGATATGACGTCGGTCATGCGCATTAGTACCCTGACGTACTGACGTCAGTCTAAGGCGCCATGACCGACGTCAGCCTTATACTCTGGTATTCGGGCCGACTGGATGCGGACTATACCCAATAGTCAGGACTGCAGCAATGGAATCCTCGAACATCTACATTTATGGTAGGTACAAAACTGTACTTTGTTATGACTGCAGATGCATCCATGAAGGACATAGTACAGTTTTGTACCTACCATAAATGTAGATGTCCGAATTGGATAGCATCTGCAGTCAGGATTACCCTCCCTCCTTCCCCTCTGTGGTACTCCTAGGGTGTTTACCCTTCTAATAGCTAGCTAGTGGGGGGATTTCTTTCATGGTGTATTTGTTTGTATTTATGTACATACATGCTTATTTTTGTGTTTACCTCTATCTTTTGGAAACATTGGCATCTATCTAAACTTTTTAGCCTTCTATAGGGCTTCTGGCATCTGGGGCAAGAAACACTGAAGAAAATGGCGTCGGCTGATGCTTTTATACCCAAAGACCAACAGAGATGACGTCGGGTGAAGTGCGACATCAGCCGAAGCCGGACCCGGACTTTGGAATCCGGCCGACTGAAGGGCTGCCTGACGACAGGACAACCCAGTTGTTATGACTGCAGATGCTATCCAATTCGGACATCTACATTTATGGTAGGTACAAAACTGTACTATTCTTGCCACCAAATTGCAACTTAATAAAAATAAATGCATTAATATCATCTGTATGTACATTCCCCCAGGTAACAATATATCTACATTTGAAGATATCCTGCACTGGTTATCATGTCACTACCCCCAAGAAACCCTACTACTACTTTAACATAGACTGGGGCACCTGTTCCTTAGAATCCCCAACCACCCATATTAACCTGCATGCATTTACACAAATCATGTCCACCCCTACCAGGATAGGTAAACCCAACAAAAAAGAAGGTATACTTGACTGGGTACTCATAAACAGTCACCCCCAACTGTACACCTCTGGTACTCTCCTTAATGGCCTAAGCGATCACCTTCTCACATATGTAATTAAGCACAAAACCATTAATTCCCAACAACCCTTACTCAGAAAGGTTAGAAACAATAAAAACTTTGACCCTGCCAAATTCCAACAAGAACTAAACTCATGTAATTGGTCTATTCTAAAACACCTCCCCTTAGAGGAAGCAATAGCATACTTTAACAACAAATTCCTTGAGATCCTTGATTTGCATTCACCTGTTCGTTCAAAGAGAACCGAGGCAAAAACTGCACCATGGCTTTCTATAGAGTCTAAACTCAAAATTACCCTTAGAAACAAAGCATGGGCTTTATGGCGTTCTTCTAAAGACCCTCAAGATCACATTAAATACAGGCAATCCAGGAACGAAACCAAAAAATCCATTTTACAAGACAAAAAAACAATACTACTGTAATTTACAGACAGTAAATCAAAATAACCCTCAGAAGTTTTGGGCAGGTTTAAATAATCTACTACATCCTGGACAAACTTCAACCCCAATCCCTGCTACTACTATTGATAAAACCCATGAAGATGTTTCTGATATTTTTAACCAATTCTTTACTGAGACAATTCAAGCCCTAATTAGCCAACTACCTCCTAGCTCCCCTGGTCCTCAAAGTAGCACCCCTAGAAACCTACTTGCGTTCAGCTTCCAACCAGTCACCACTTCACTTATCCGTACCTTGATCAAAAAATTAAAACCCACTACACTTTCTGCTGATCAACTCCCTGCCGAGTACCTACAAAAATCAGCTGATGCTATTGCTTACCCCATCTCAGAACTAATCAATCGAACCATAGTAGAAGCTAAAATTCCCACCATCTGGAAAATATCCTATGTAATCCCACTTCATAAAGGAGGCAGCTCTACTGAATTCTCCAATTATAGGCCAATAGCTATACTCTCTCCACTTGCAAAGATTATGGAAAAATGTATTCATAGACAACTCATGCACCACCTAATCCAAAATCGCCTTATGGCAGACACTCAGCATGGCTTCCGTCCTCATCACAGCACTACTTCAGCCCTCCTAGCCTTTACTAACACCATAAACCATAATCGCAACAATAATTATATATCCTCAGCCCTCTTTTTGGATCTTTCCAAGGCATTCGATATGGTTGATCACCAACTTTTAATCCACACCCTACAAACATTCTGTCTAGATACTGGAGCCCTCCAATGGTTTCAATCCTGCCTGAATGGTCGACAGCAGGCTGTCCTCTGGCAGAACAAACTCTCTAACCTTCTACCCAACACCCTTGGAGTACCACAAGGCTCTATACTAGGGCCCTTGCTGTTCTCCATCTTCATTAACGACCTTTATACTGTCATCCCAAAAGTCAGCTGTATCCAATATGCTGATGACGCTACTCTGATTTGCTCAGCCACATCTCCAATAGAGTTAATGTCAGCAACTCAGACCACCTTTAATACAATAGAAAACTGGCTTTCTGAACATCGTCTGATCCTAAATCCCCAAAAAACTAAAATGCTGTTATTTTCACCAACGCATAGGTCTACCGCTTTCACCTTTACCATAAAATCAAATGATGGCACAATAATCTCCCCTGACCCATCTACAAAACTATTAGGTGTCATCATAGACAATAATCTCAAATTTGACCTACATGTTAACCAAACTATCAAAACCATCAATAAAAAACTAGGGTCACTTTACAGAATAAAAGCCTTCCTAACCCCTCCAGCTAAAATTGCCATAGCTCGCTCTCACCCTCTTTCAACTCTTCTGTGTGCATCCCCTCTACTCTCGAATTTGAACAAGACTGTCCTTAACAAACTCTTAATTTGCTACAACCACATTGCCAGGTTTGCCACTGGGCTGCCTTTTAGGACACATCATTGCATCAATCTAAATCAGCTTGGTTGGCTTAAACTACCCAGCCTAATCCAGTATAACCAACTGATTATGGCCTATAAAATCCTCTATAATCCGGACAATACTCCTGCACTTAAAAATATTATCACCCCCTATAACAATCCTAGACCGCTTCGATCCTCCAACAAACTACTAATTCAGACTAGGAAAATTAATAACACAGCCGGTGATTCTCTCTTTGCAAACTCTGTAAGTAGATCCTGGAACTCTCTTCCAGCTGATATTGCCTTACTTTCCACCTTAGGTCAATTTAAAACTAGACTGAAACAACATTTGTCACTTAACTGGCTATGTCAGTGTATCAAGCCTGGCTAACTCTCTCTAGAATGTGTAAAATTCTGTTAACCAGTTTACTATGTAATTTAATTTAATCCTGACTTGTGCTCAGGATTAACTGTAACCTGTGGAACTTGTTTAACTTGCTTACTTATGTAATCTCTGTAAATAGTCTGTTTGTAATATGTAATGCTGGTATTATGTAATGCTGTATCTGCTTACCCTTGGAGCTTTTCTCCCTGGGCCTCCGCTGAAAATGGACATGCATCCAGTCGGACTATCCCGGTCAACAAATGTAAAATAAAATAAATAAAAAAATAATGTGACAGCTTCAGAAAGTTGTGTAGATAATATTTACAGCATCACCTCTCTTGATTTTTTTCAGTCCTAATAACATTACAGCCTGTAGGCAGAATTTCTTTATCTTTTATGTTTGGTTTACCCAGGTTTCACCGACGGATAATATATCAGGAGAGTGATGGGTTATCCAAGTTTGGATTTCTGCTATTTTATTGCAAATACTGTGCAGTTTAATATTGACTAATTTCAAGCATGTGCTTCTTGAGAAGTTGTTGCACTGAAGGGGCAGTTTATAGCAGATGACTGTTTAGTTTGTTTTATTTTGAGTTTAGCTTTGGGCTGCTTATGTGAGCAGTTTGGATATTTATTTCTGAAAAGATGAATGTGTGATGTGGTACAGAGGTTTGGTGCTGTACTGAGGGATGATTCGATGAGTAGTTACGAGTTGGGTGTTTAGGAGATGGGTGGTGGTGTTTTAATAGCCATGGTATGTGGTTGGATGTGAGATGACTTAGAAGAACGAGAAAAGGATGGTGGTAGGTGTTAATAGTTTCAGCATCATTTTATTGCACTAATGTGTTAGTGTATTAGACAACGAGATAAAAATATCAGCAGGAGGTGGAAGAAATGAATGAAAGACTAAAGGATAGTTTCCTTGATGAAGGTTGAGAAATGAGTTATTGTAAACAGCAAAGATATATAAACTGAAAGGAGTACAACTGGATTAAAAGAGATCATTCTAAATGGTAATTATAGTACTGTTTAGGTTGAATGAAGTGTGTGTGAATTGCGTTTTATCCGTTGAATATGTCTGGGTGGTATGAGATATGTAAGGACTGGCTGAAATGTAGGTATGCAAGTTCTGTGGAAGTGGTTACTTACAAGGGAGGTAAGATTAGCTTGTAGATTGTTGTTAACTGATTTTATAAGACTATGGTTTGTTTGTGGTGAGGCTGAGAAGTGAGTGGGGGGTGGTTAGTTTTTGATGGGTTGGATTTGTATGAGTATAGGCGGATGAATTGATAGAAAATATGAATATAGAGAGTAGGTGAAAATTGGGGTGCCAGGTAAGGAGGCATCATGGGGTAAAAACCTTCCTAACCAGTACTTCCACAAAAAATAATCAGCTGAAATTAAGTGAGCTGGTGAAACTGATGTTAGCAGAAGAGAAAGCTAGTGGAGTCAAAAGTGCTAAATCCTAGCTTAGTTTACTGCTCTCATTTAACTATGTAATTAAGCATGGGGAAACTATAGTATTTTTACTAAAATTCTATCTTCATGAATTGGATGAAGGGGCCCTCCAGCTATGTTAGCAGTATAGCTTTTAATTAAGGAAGGTAATTCCAGTATTGCACAACAATAACAAGGAGAGGGCAGGTTACCAGAAAACCACAGGCTGTTGCTTGTGGTGCTACAAAATTATATACTGCTCTTTTATATTCGTGTCAGTGTAAGCTGTCGCCTCACACAGACATTATGGGACTTTTTTTGCTGAATCTATGCAGCCAGTAGCAGGAATCTGTCATGCTTCACTTTGTATCCTCTTAATATTGAGGTTCTCATGGGAGTTAAGGCATGGAAGATTCAATGCGACTGTAGAGCAGTTTAAAAAAATGTTTGATATATATATACATTTATTTGGGATATTTTGCTGTCACTATAATGCTATGGACATCACGTGTTATGTATTTCTAAACATTGGCCAAACAATCCACTTATGCTGTACTGATGAACTCAGAAAAGGTTAAAACATGACATGTAGCTAGTGGGATTTGGCTTCATTGCCTGAACGTACCAGTATAGACTTATAAAAGGGAAGAAGTCATGGGGATTCAGACTATTTTTGTCTCCAAAAAATGAAAGAGTGATCATTAGTAAATATATTTTATAGTATATGTGATTATATTATTGCTGTTATCCATTTTACATTTGTGTACTCTATTAGTTATGTATAACCTTTCTTTCATATTTTTTTGCCTGGATTGTACCTTGACAAGTGTCTTTTATATCATTATACATACCTAGTTGATGGAAGCTGGCTGCTTTTAGCAAAAAAAAAAAGTATATTGATCAGATAGTGCAGAAATTAGTTTTATCACTGATGGTTTCTTTGGAAAAATGCACAGCATTGCAGTAGTCTCCCCTTTTCAGTTTATTTGGAGAATAGGCAGGGATGATTTGTATGATTTGTATTGTAATATTATTATTATCTGTATTTAAAATGATTTATTGAATGATGAGTTTAATGCCCCTTCTTTTTTTAGATAGTGGAGATGATATGGCAGCAAGTAAAGAGCTTTGCACAGATTCACAAAAAACAGAAAATACACAGCAGTGTAATGACTCCACCCTAATTGCTGAGCAACAACTAGGTCTGAAACAAGCAGAGCAGCGACTTGAAAGAGATTACATTTTTCGAATGGAAAAGGTATAACACAACTTAAATACTATATATCTGATGAAATATATCCTTAAATCATTTATAGGCATACTGTAGTTTTGCTTTATTCTTTCCTGCTTAATTGAATGCCAAGGGTGACACGATGTTTTAGGTTAAAATTCAAAAGGATTAATCTTATTTTGTTGTAACTTCTGAACTAAGACTGACCAGTGGACTGGTTCTTTTTCACTCTACATTTATCTAAAAAAAAATCACTACAGTCTGTATTACAGAAGATATCATCTCAATGTGATGCTACTTCTGAAGTATGTCAAAAAAAAAAAATATGCAGGTCTTGTAAGATAACTTCACTATTTTGGTCCATGATGGCATTTCCTTGCAATCCATTTATTTCTCAGTGCCTATACTGTCTAGAATTTTTATCTTCCTTGCATTTTCTTGAAAAGATTCTCACTTTCCACTTGTCAAGCACATGCGGCAGCTGGAGAGACCACAGAGGTTCCTGACAAGGAAAATCCAGGGTCTCAAACACCTATCCTATATACATAGACTAAAAGCCCTGTCCCTCTACTCAGTCTCGTACAGGCTGTTCAGAGGTGACCTGTGTCTGGCATACAAGGCCATCTCAGAACCAGCCTTGATGGAGTTGCTGCATATCCGTAAGTCAAACTTCACTCACTCAACCCGCATGCAAGACCTAAACCTGGTCTGTGACATTAATAGAACTTGGTGGGATAGATTTATGTCCCAAAGACTCCCCCATTTGTGGAATAGACTTCCTGTCCATGTGAAACAAAGTACCTTACTAGCCCTCTTTAAGAGGAACCTGGATGACTGGATGGGAAACAGAAAATACACCCGTGGGATCCCACGTGTCGGGAAAACAGGTGCAACACCATCACCAGTCAATCCTGTACTGTTTTGGACTTTTACAATTCCATTGCTTAAATAGTTCTTTTCTGCATCCCCATTCAGATAATGAGGTTTTCTAACTGTTAGCACCCTAGAAGAAATGAAGTCGTTTTAAGGAGCTAGAAAAAGAGCTTTTTTGAAGGCTATGTTTACAAGTCATAACCCTCAACCTGTTAGTTCAAGAAATCTGGACAATGTCTGCTATAATGGTGGGGCAAAGGCCCAAAAATAGGGACAGATTTTAAATATTGCTCTTTTAAACTTAGACAGTATCTAGAATAACAGGTTTTATGTTAAAATGCATTTTATAAAAGGACGTGAATTCTGAAACTCAAATGTACATCATTTTTTAGTGATTTCATTCCTCAGATCATCCCCGTGATGTCCCAGAAAAACACAAATTTTATGAGGAACAGACCAAACGTTTGAGGTAAAAATCTGGACAGTTGAGATGTACAAGTTCAAGTAAATTTGCAAATGGTAAGAGAATGAAGTTCCTCTGTCTTGCTGGTCATGTTTTCTTCAAATAAAAGGCCAACCAGTGAAGCCTTTTTTCTGATATTTATGTCTGAAAATTATAACAGAATCCTCTGACTTTGATGTACAGATTGTTAATGAACTGGGCACCAAGAGAGGCCACAGACTAGAATGCGAGTGAGCTGCTGTCAGTGCCAGAGTTTTGGCCGTCCTGTGGGGGTGGTGATGTGGGGATGTGGGAGGTGGCCTAGCTTACTACAGTTCTGGTATCTGCTAGCTTGAGAAGTGCATGGTATTCACTGTATTGGCTGGAACACACACCTGACTCTGCCAAGTGTTGTTAGAGTGTTATCCTTCATTGTAATATGCTGAAGTATGCATGAGCTCTTGGGAAAGAGTATCAGGCCATGTAATCTGTGCGGATGCATGTCATCTGCTCTGGGTAGGGGTAAGACTTTTGAAAGAGAATATCCTGATTGCAGCCACCATGATGACTTCCCCCTTGATCAATTCTCACCATGATAGTAGGGTAATGAATGGGCACAGTCATAGAAAGGGAGGGCTTTTGATAGTCAGCAGTCATGAGGTCTACAAAGGACCTGCAGAAATGACAGGAGACAATGGGCTGTGATGGTACTTGGAGTATGGGCTATTCAAGTGGGGTATCATTGGCCAAGGATGGGAATGTGTGGCAATATTTGGTAGGGACCAGTTGGTGTGAAGATTGTATATATGATGAAGAAAAGAAAAATAAACAGGGTTACAGGAAGAAGGTGAAAAGGCAAAGAATTGATTGTATCCACAGAGGTGAAAGTTGGTACTTTGACACCTCGTATAGACCACATAATGTATGTTAGAGGGACAAGCTAGTTGAGAATAAAATCAAGGGCTGAACATTGAATAAGAGGTTATTTATGATGGGAGACTGCAAGCTGCCAGAAGCAAAGCAGAGTATGCCATTGTACAAGGCAAGTACAGAGAACGGCCTCATTGAAATATTCAACTTGGAATGGTTTTGGAACCATGAAAGTAAGAATTTTCATTCTCCTTCTGTGTAAGAAAGATGAGGTGAAGGATATACAGTTTATAGAGATTCACTGGCTAACAAAATCTGTGCAGCAGTATGATTCACGTCAGTTACAGAGAAAGAGCCAGGAAGGGGCCACAAAGGCCAGAGTATGAGATGTATGAAACAGGGTTTTGATAAAATTAGGAAAGAATTTGTAAAGAAATCTTATCAATAAAGCTTTGCGAAGCATAATTCCATTTTTTCATCCATGTTTTGATATTAACTGCTTCTTGATCTTAATGTTGTAGCATATTCTTATGTCTGTAAATATGTATATGTATTTGTTTTTAGCATGTCCTTGTATCTGTAAATATGTTCTGTTCATTTCTTATGTGATCCTATTCACCTGGGCTGTGCTTGTAAATGGTCCACTGAGATCAGTGCACTACCCCGGTAAATAATTATAAATGAATAACTAAACAAAAATAAACAAGATCAGGGAATGTGACATGAAAGTAGAAATGTGAAGAGATACATAAAATCAAAGGGTAATATGGAGAGGCATGTCAAAGTGATTGTAAGGGTTGCCAAGGCAAAATGAAAATGGAAACTTGTCTAGTTTATCTAAGGACATGAGGACAGTTGTAAGGGCAAAACAGCATGTGTGAGGACTACAGAACAGATATGCGTCTGAGCTAGGTTTGGAAAGATAGTGGTGGAATGCAGAAGTCCAGGAATCCATCAAAAGAAAGGAGGGGTGAAGGAGAAAGTGGGAGATAGAAAAGACAGACCAAACTAGGAAGGAATATTGGTTGGCTGACAAAGAGGCTAAGAGAGGAGTTGCAGAAGCAACTTCTGGTGGCTTCTTAATGAAGAAAACCCCACAGAAATTGTACTGGCCCAGACACAGCCTACAATTAAAGAAGAGGAAGAGCCCACTATAGAAAAAAGTAAGAACAGCAATAAGGAAAATGAAGACTGGGAAAGCAGCAGGATCAGATGAGGTCACAGCAGGCTAAGATCAAGATGTTGAATGAGATAGGAGAGAGATGACTCTTGAGGGGTACTCATAGCAGTATGGAGAGAGAGAGAGATATCCCAGATGGCAGGAATTTAAGCATACTAGTGCCAGTGTTCAAGAATAAAGGGGGCATCTACAACTGTGGCCAATATAGAGGTATAGCTAACTCCATGAAATTTCAGGAAAGATTGATTGATAAATGAATATGCAGCATTGTAGAAAGGGGAAGGTAGGAGATGAGCAGCTTGGATTCAGATCAGTATGCAGCACCTGACCTGACATTTGCAGTGAGATACATACTTGAGAAGAAACTAGAGATGAGGAAAAAGTCCAATTGGGCATTCCTAGATTTGGAGAAAGCATATGACAAGGTCTGAAGAAAGCTGATTTGAGCAGTCCTGTGAGAAGTCCCAGAAACATTGGTAGAATTAGTGCAGGCTTTTGTAGAAGGACCCAATGACTCAAGTGCAAACAGTGTTCAGTCTCACAGTGGGAATAGATGTGCATCAGAGTTTGGCTCTAAGCACACTGATGATCATACGGGTAATGGACTACATTATCAAACATGTCTGAGGGGGCAGATCAACAGAGTTGCTGTATGCAGATGATGTGTCATTGCAGGCAGACTCTGAACAAGAACTTCAGTAAAAGATAGGGGAGTGGAATGCAGATCTGAAGGCACATGGGAAGAGACTGAGTACAGATAAAATCACTGTGATGGCAGCAAATGGGGGAAATTGGAAGAAACTGAGAATTGAGATAGAAGGGAAAATAGTGGAACATGTTAACAGCTAAGTACCTGGGGGCTGGTTGAGGAGAAGGTAAGTCTAAATGAGGAGGGTCAAATCCAGAATCAGAGGGGTTGCAGCCGACTGGCGCAGTGTGTTGAGGGTAGTATATGACAGAAGAATGTCAAAGAAGCTGAAAAATGAGGTGTACAAAATAGTGGTGTGACAGTACCACAGTATGGTACAGAAACCTGGCCATTAAAAGTAGAGCAGTTGAGAAAGCTAGAGGTGATGGAGATGAAGTGCCTGAAATGGGTGGTAGTAAGTACATTGTGGGACAGATGTAGAAGTCAGGACATAAGAGCAGAAGTCAAATTAGCTCTAGTTTCAGAAAAGGTCAAAGAGAACAATTTATGGTGGTTCAGGCACATGTGCAGAAAAGCAGAAGAGCATCTGGTGAAGATGATTTGGGACTGACCAGAAGAAGGCAAAAGGAAAGAATAGCATCCAGCAAAGAGGTGGATGGATTGTTTGAGAGGAAACCTATAACAGTTAGGAATGAGTGTCGAAGAAGGTAGGAGAATGGCATAGAATAGAGGGAGATTGCAAAAGTTGACATGACACCCCAACTCCATGTAGAAAATGGAAAGAAAGGGATTGATGATGATGATTATGATGCAAGACAAAGGGCAGATGGTGAGCATCATTGGGAAGAGGGGTTTGTGGAGGCTAGAAAGAGGCAGCTAGGTTCATGAAGAAGGCAACAAGGGACTTGAAGAATAAGATCTTCGTAGAGGGAGGGTCGCTGTAGCGCACAGTACCATAACTAACAATGGTGAAGGAGTGGCTGTCCCATACACAAACTGTCAGAAGTCTTGAATGTCAGTGCTTAAGAGCTGTCAGTTACACCAGAAGAATGCTGACACTCACTGAAATAAATATGCATTTTGTAACTAAACTGTAGCGCAGACCTTGTACAATCTCTCTTCCTGTCTTCAGAACTTAAGATTTTTTTTACATGTTTCGTTGTTTGCTTTAGAAGACTTTTGTTACATACATAGAAATATTTGAAGCACAGTCAATAATGCCCTTTTAGCCTGCCAATATTCCAAAACAGTTGTTCCCATTGTGATGACCCACCACTGGACCAGTAATCAAGGAGCCTCAGTCCTCACCAGAGAATGACAAGGTACACACACAGTATTCCCAGATGCAGCTTTCTGCATCAAGTGCAGTTTCACTTAAGAGCCCACAGAGACCACAATCCGTCTGGGCTGGTTTCTCCCTCTTTCTCCAGGTCCCCAGTAAGGCTCCCCACTGTCACAGCTATAGAGTTGAGATCTCAGCTGAGTAGCCAAGCCAAGATCTCCAGTATCTCCTGTGTCCAACCAGTGCTTCGTGTCCCTGCCCAAGTAGCTGACACACACACTCTTTGAGGGTTGATTTATACAGAGACACACACACACACACACACATCTGGAAAGGCTGGCATAGGTTTACTAGCTATGCCCCCTTTTGCCCAGACTATAAGGTAGTTATCACTGCCACGAGCCAACTCGTATGAGCAATTTTAAGGCCCTTAACAAAGGGTAACCAATCTTACTGTGTAATGTTAATATTAGTACAAATGGTAGTTTGACCAAGAGCAAGGCTATTAAGAGTGGCCCACAGTGTCACCAAATAAATATGTAAGTACTCTCTAAACTTCAATATTTCTCACAAAGATCAACCACAATGAAATTTTAAATATATTTAATAATAAAAGAACAAGAAAATACTTGATGTATATTCACAGTGACATCAGAGTTTAAAAACAAGAAGTATTTAAAACAACATTGCAGGAGAGTCTCCAATAAATACAGTAAAGCTTAGTTTATATATTCTTCTTTATTCCTATTTGAATCTGAGAGAATTACTGTACCCTAGTTAACTTAAGAAGAGCAAGGCAGATGTGGCGAGTGGATCTTCTAGCTGATGATGTCAGGTCCAAGACAGAATGCTGTTTCTCTGAGAGAGTTCTGAAATTAATATCTCAAATATTACTGCTGCGTTAGCTTGCAGAATTACAACATTTCTTGTCACCTGATTCTATCCCAGGTGAAACCCCCACTGCTGGAAGATGGCAGTATTTAGCATCTCCCTGTAAAAATACATAAACCTCTGATCTCTGGCAGATGCTGGAAGTCATAGAACAATTGCATTCCTTCACATTTCAAAACTAGTAATTACTTCACACTAAAGAAAGTTTCCTAGTTTTAGACATTGTGTCACCTTGCTGCATTGAAAACTGAAAGATATTTTTTATTACATAGCCTGTAAATTAATTTAATTTCAGCTATTTTTCTGAAGTTAACCTCCTGTGTTCCAGTTTCCACTGTTAAATATATATACATTTAAACAGTTACAATAGTGCATGTACATTTCTGTTCTGTTCCAGTAGGGCATGCTGTGGTTACATTTTAAGCACAAGCACTTTATAAACTATGTTTTCAACACATGTCTGTACAAACCTAGTGTGATATATACATGACATGCAGTTGTAATACATTTGTAACACAAGCATCTTATATGAATCATGTTGATATTCACAAATGACATAATTATTTACAAAATTCCAGATAGCTGGGCTGACATTATCTCCTTTCTTCACACCCATAATAAGTGGTCAGGCTGTTTTTAAAAACATGTAAACTAGTGCTTTTTGCTTTAATGTAGTTTTGTAGTCTATTCCATGCATCAGCTACTCTCTCAGAGAACCAAGAGGTACACTTTTCGTTCCTATAGAATATTTTGCATAGGTCGCCTGATGATTCTCTGTTACTTTTTGATAACCCCAAACATTCCCAGAGGTACTTGCCTCTAAATGCCCTATATGCCTGAATAAGGTCTCCTGTTAAATGTCTACATGAGACCAAAGAAAGTTGGCAAAGCAGAAGCACAAATGAAACTAGTAACCACAAAGAAATGCCTCTGTTATGGTACCCAAAGATGCCACAGAATACTTAGAGGAAAAAGTAACCAACAATCTGATGTTGTTAATCTTCGTTCATTCCTTACTGGTGGGTTATCAGTTCCATCCTCAGAACCAAGCCGGCCGTATACCAAGCTCACCAAAAACTCTTCGAGCCAAGGTCCTACCCAGAATACTCTGCTCCGTTACCCCAGATCTCGTTTGCCACGTTGCTGTACAGCTGCGTCAAGCCAGTCTCTCTTAGCTAAGTGAATAATTTTTGAAAGTTTATATATTGTCTCTATTTTAAAAGTTTTTCAATCAGTTACTTGTATTATTCTCCTACCCTATTATATCTTTAAGACTCTCTGCCTTTAGTCTATTTCCCTTTATTACCCTTTTCTTACCTTTGAGGTAATTCTTCATTACCATTGTTGGTAATCCTTCCTTCTTCCTCTCTCTTCTTACCCTTCTGGGTAGCCTTTTTTCTTCTTGATACTGTCGTTCTACTCAACATCATTATGTCGAGGAAGAAAAGTAGTGTTGGTTTTAAACAGTGTAAGGATTGTGGCCGTAAGTTTCCGATAGCCATGAGTTATGTGTCTATTGTTTGAATGTCTCCCACCTTACTGTGGATCCCCCATGTGGGATTTGTAGAAATTTTTCGACCAGGACTATTAACGAGAGAAAGAACAAGTTAATCCTACCCATCGGTGCAGACACTTTGCCTTTACGGTGCAGACACCTTTGACTTCTGTGGTGCTGACTTCATCAGTGCAGACTACTTTGACACCATTTTCCTTGGTGCAAACATCCTCGGTTCTGGGCTCTGCACCACTTGAATTAGCAAGGACCAAGTACTCTCCTTCTTTGGATCCATTCATTGGTAGCCAATATAGTCCTTTTTTTTAGAAAGGCCAAAATCGCCTTCAGGTTTCTCTATGAGGTTGACCAGGAGCCTCTTTGAACACGATGTGTTGCGGCTTGATGACCAGTTGCTTGTGGCCAGATGTCTCCCTCAACTGTCAAAACCTACGTTCCCTCCTTCAAGTGAACGTATTTCTCCTCAAACTCCAACGTACACTCCTTCAACTTCCACCCAAGTATCGAAGCCCATTACTCCGACAGGAGCTTCCCACCCTCCGCCCCAATAGTGGATCTCACTTTGGAGCCAGTCGTCCTTGTGGCCCTCTGTGCACTGGGTATCAGGGTCTTCTCAGGCCAGTGGCTGTGATGTGGGGGAGGACATCCATGGTCCCATGCTGATTTGTTTATGGCACCCTCCGGGAATCCTCCTCCTCTCATGCTTCACAGTCCTCTTGAGACTACTGGTCTGGGGGGGTTGGCTTGTCGGAGCAGGGTGTAACCCCAGTTCTGAGGTTGTCATGCTCGGTTCTGAGCTCCAATCCCTCTTTGGGCCATGGGCAAGGCATTTGCCTCCTCTGGCAAACCCCACTGTCAGAGTCCCTTCCCATTTCTGTGCCACAACTTTCACAAGCCACAATCCCTAGACACCAGGCACAAGGGCCTCAGGTTTCTCCCCCTTTGGAGGGACCCTCTCTTTGCAGTCTTCCCCAGAACCTCCCACTAAGGAAGTACCTCGCAAGGCTTCATGCAAGAGGGAAGCACATTTGACTAAAGATACGGACTTTGATGAATGGGAAGGGTCCCCATTGTCACCCTCTGATGAGGTGTCCTTTGGTGACATCCTCGAGATCCTTGTAGGGGTGACTGGAAGTCCCCTAATCCTTCCTCAGAGGAATCCGTATTCCTGCAGGCCTTTTGTGCCCAGCCCCCTACCTCCTGGGTTACCCCACTGGCGGATGAGCTTGTCCAGCATGTATGGAAGGCTCCTGACACCCTGGAAGCTATACCGCGGAGGCCTGACAAGATCTTATCTCCCCCAGCTGAGCATCCCCATTGGTCATGAGGTCTTCCAGTAGATGCCATGGTGGTCGTGGCTGCAACCAAGAAAGACTTGGCAGAAGAGAGCCAAACTGTCCATCTGCCCAACAAGGAGTCCCGGGCGATAGACTCTGGAAGCATGTGTTTGCTTCATCTACCTTCATCGTAAGGTCTTTGAACTATTTGGTACACTTTACGAGGCTCCAGAGGGATCTTATTAACCAACTCTCTGAAACCTTGGCAGAAGCTCTTTCTGATGAAGTCCTTGACAATGTAGCTTCTCAGATAGCCACCCTGGAGTCCATATCCAATTCTACCATGTGTCTTATTTCACACGCAACGGAAGGAGCGGCCAGAGTGGCAGGTGCAGGTATAGTCACCAGGCAACATGCCTGGATGCGCCTTTGTGACTTTGTGGACTCCTTTAAGGTTCCTTTATGAATGCCCTCATTAAGGCCGCTTCTTTGTTTAGCCCTAAAGTTAGATATGCTGGCAAGGTGCAAACAACACGGCAAGACCCTATCTGCTGTTGGTGTCTGACACTCCACTCCTCAATGATTCTACTCCAGAAATCAGAGGAGAGGGAAGATATGGCACAGGAAATCACAGGACTCTTTCCGTGACGCACGTGCCGAGTTCTCCCCTAGAGGCAGAGGGGGAAACTCCAGTGGAAGATGCCCCTTTCAGGGCAGAGGAGGTCTGCGAAACCGGGGTTTCACAGATTCTTTCTCTGGTAAACCCTACGAGCGCTTCTGAAGCGTTGCCCGACTGCTCACCTCTGGAAGCGGTTGGGGGTTGTTTTTCCTTATACCCCACTGCCTGACAAAACGTAACCACTGACTCTTGGGTACAACGGATAACATTCAGAGGCTATTGCATCCCCTTCCATCTTTGTCCAACATCATTCAGAGAATTACCCGACATTCCACCCAGTGAAAAGGAAGCAGCAGCACATGAAATCCAAAAGCTGCTACAAGAAAGTGATCCAAATGGTCCCCCTGGACGAGGTAGGATCCGTTTTTTTACTCAAGGTTCCTTTTAGTGCCAAAAATAACAGGGGACTGGAGACAAATTCTGGATCTCAGCACACTGAATACATTTGTAAAAACAGAGAAATTCCGAATGGTCACGGTTCAGTCTATCCTTCCTCTTCTGGAAGAAGAAGATTGGATGTGCTCTGTAGATCTTCAAGATGTGTATTACCACATAAAAATGGACAAACACTCTAAGATACCTCCGCTTCCGCATAGGAGCTAGTCACAACCAATTTTGAGCACTGCCCTTTGGTCTCTCTATAGCCCTCAGAGTGTTCAATAAATACATGGCAGTGGCTATCGCTCACCTGCAACTTCAAGGATTCCAGGCATTTCCATATCTAGATGACTGGCTCCTCACCGCCCCCACCAAGCATCTACTGGAAGAAGCCCTACACTACACACTCCTCACAGCACAATGCCTGGGAATCACTATAAACTGAGAGAAGTCCAACACGACCCCAGCACAGTCTTTAAAATTCATCAGGGTACTGTTGGACATGAGAAATTGCACAGCATTTCTCCCAGACCACAGATTTCAAAGAATAAGGCAACAGGTTCAGCCACTGCTCTGGCACCACAAATCTTCCACTTGATCCATACTCCAGCTGTTGGGGTCAGTGGCAGCCTCGATCACCATTGTTCCTCTAGCCAGATTCCACATGAGACTCCTTCAGTGGTTACTTCTCACTCAGTGGTACCCTCTACGACATCCTTTGTCTTTTCAGATAAGTGTAACTCAGGAAACAGCAAAAATGAGTGAACCAACTCCAAGACAGCAGCAATAAACCAAGTAAAAGAATTTATTTAGCACTGTCGTCTTTCTTGTACGCAGACTTCTTCAGAATGAATTAAAAACTTTGGTGTCATCATATAAATACACAACTCCAAGTCTTAATTAGTTAACACACAGTAGTCCCCACCCCTGCTACAAAGTTTTAAAACTAGGTTAACTGTTAACCTGTTGGCAATAAAAAGCACAGTAACCTTGCATACAAATAAACAGTTACATGACCATTATATTAAGTACATGGATTTAAGTTTTAAAAAGGGGGAAAGTGTTATTTTATCATTCAAACCAGGAAAAATTGTAGAATTTAACCTGACCTGCCGTTTCATCTCAATAAATTCCAAGTATTCATCTATTGGACCCTCTCTTTGTCCCAGGTCTACATGATCTATAACAGAAAACTTGAAAAAATGGTCAGGAAATTCTTGCATATGCCTATATAAAGCATTATTTGCATTTTTATTGGCTATGTCATAACAATGTTGGTAAATTCTCTGTTGGATGGCCCTCTTGGTTTTCCCGACATAAAAGCCATCACTACCCCTTTAGAGTAACAATAATATTTTTTCTTTGGTCTAATTATTCCAAAGTTCCTAATAGTGACACCTTCTGTGTCCAACATGTGCCTGCATTGGGGACATCTACCACATTTGTAAGTACCTCCAGTCTCATTCTGGGAGTTTGTCCTTTCCAATAATCCCTTAAAACACACCTCTTTCATGTAAACTATCTTTGGTCTCATACCTAAGGTAGTAACCATCCCTGGGTCCACACTAAAAATATCCCAGTGCCTATGAATGATGTCTCTAATATCATAGAAGTCGATATTGTATGGTAATACCATCACTCTTCCAAACCCAGGTTCAGTCATGTTGTCCCTTCCTTCCAATAAGTTGAGGTCAGTACTCAACAAGCTGTGGTACACACCCTCCCTTCTCTTAAACTTTACTTCATCCATGATGTTCTCAATAAATACTTCTGGATAACCTCTCTGAACCAACATATCCTGCAGCACTGTACATTTGCTTAAAAAGTCATCCTAGCCAGATATCATCCTAGCCAATCTGACGTATTGACCCTTTACCAGTGCTTTCTTCTGGTGGATGGGGTGCCTGGGTAAGCACAAGACTAAGCAGTGGAGGGCTTCCTCTTCCAAATCTGAGTATTAAGACTCCCTCTTATGGAAAACTGTCTCAATGACTTGATTTTAAAACTTCCAAGCACTTCCCAACTGAATGCTCCTTTAGGGGGAAAGATTTGTCTGCAGGCCAAAAACTGGGTTTTAAATTCTGTGTCCCAAGGATACAGATTTCACTTCCAAACATTACCAATGCCAAACGGTTGGCCAGATCTACCCCCAAATCAGTGGGCAGATGCTCAAAAACAAATACTCTCTCTTTTAAACATAAAAGCTATTCTTGTACCAGAAGAGGAAAAAGGACAAGGTTTCTACTCTAGACTTTTCCTGGTACCCAGAAAAGACAATTCATGGCGTCCTATTCTGGACCTGTCTACTCTAAACACCTTTTTGGTGATTCTAAAATTCAAGATGCTGACTCTTCACCAGTTGCTTCCTATGCTAGGAAAGGATGCTTGGATGGTAACACTCGATTTAAAGGTGGCATATCTGCACATTCCAATCAGGGAATCTTGGAGACAATACCTACGCTTCAAAGCAGGCTACAATCACTACCAGTTCTCTGCACTGCCCTTTGGCTTATCTACTGTGCCCAGGGTATTCACAAAGTGCCTAGCCCCAGTCATTGCATTTTGCAGACAAAGAAATATTCAAATATATCCATACCTGGACGATTGTTTAATTCAGGCAGAAAGCCAGGACATACTTTTGAATCATCTGGCCTTTGTACAAAGGATGCTGACTTGTCTGGGGTACACCATAAATGAAAAGAAATCACACTTGGTACCCTGTCAACAAATTATATTCCTGGGGGCAAGCTTGAATACAACTGCCCAGATGGCTTTCCTCACGCCAAACAAATTTATTTGACAGCATACTTCAAACAAGTGGCCACAAAAACTCTACTATCTGCAAGGCAAATTCTACAAGCCTTTGGGGTTCATGGCCTCCTGCATTCTTCTAATTCCATATTCAAGGCTGCATATGAGGAAACTACAGTGGTATCTAAAAAGCCTATGGTGTCAACAATCTCAGGATCTAGAAGCAATGATTCCTATCCTACCTTGCCTATGCCTAGAGTTTTTTTGGTGAGCAGAGGCCTGCCATTAAAACAAGGGACTACCATTCACACCACCTCCTGCCGCCCAAACCTTAACAACAGATGCATCAGATTATGCATGGGTGGCTCACCTGGCAGGGAAGTGCATTCAGGGCAAATGTAACCCAAGTCAAATGCACCTACATATCAATCAAAAAGAAAAGTTAGCTGTACAGAATGCTCTGACAGCCTTCAAGGACCACATTCTTCCAGGACAATTAATGGTAAAGATGGACAACACCACTGTTATGTGGTACATAAACAAGCAGGGGGGTACACATTCTTACCCTCTCTGCAGACTAGCTATGGCATTGTGGAACACAGCCCTGAGCTACCAGGTGCATCTACAAGCTCAATTCCTGCCAGGAAAACTAAATACACTTGCAGACAAACTAAGCAGAAATACCTCTCAACTGTACAGATTTTTGCAGAATGTCCAGATTTTTGCATAATATTTTTGTTGTGTTCCTCCTAAAATCTATACTTTTCTGGCAAATAGCTGAGGATTGAAGTCATTAAATAATGACAAACATTTGAGTTTAAGACTCCACATCCCTCAGACAATTCATGCTAATGCAAAACCTATTATTCTATCAACTTTCTAAGTTTGTAAGAGCAATATTTAAAATATATCCCTATTTGCCCCCCCCCATCATTTCAGGCATTGTCCAGATTTTTTGCTCTAAGAGGTTGAGAGGTACATGGACCCACACGAGTGGAAACTGGAGCCAAGGATTTTCAACATGTTGACAAACAAATGGGGGAGCCCACATATAGACCTGTTTGCCTCCCCCCAGAATTATCAATTGTGCAAGTTTTGCACAAGGGCTCCCCACAAACAAACCTGGAAAGTGGATGCTCTGTCCTTCAGCTGGAAAAACCTATCAGTTTATGCCTTTCCTCTTCTGCTCTCCAAAGTACTACTAAAGATCAAACAAGACAAACCAAGGACGATTTTGATTGCACCATACTGGCCACGCCAACACTGGTACCCCCCTCTTGTGCAGTGTGTCACTGTTGGCCCCGTGGCACCTGCCTCAGACTCCTACCCTATTGTCTCAGCAGGAGAACCATATTTTGCACCCTCAGCTTCAAACACTAAACCTGACAGCCTGGCTAATTACCATCTCCTCAGTAAACCAGTGATGGATATCATTTTAGAGACAAGGAGGCCTAGTACTAGAAATTCTTATGCTGAAAAATGGAAAAGATTCTGTGCCTGGAACCAATCTCAAGGGATGAGCACAGCAGTGCCCAATTTGCCTCACATTTTACAATATTTAACTGAGATGCTTCACAAGGGCCTGTCTTTGTCCTCTAGCAAAATTCACGCCTCAACCATTTCAGCACATTATAACACAAAACCTCTCCTCTTCTCTCATCCACTGCTTAAACAGTTCCTCAGTGGGGCCAAAAATCTATGACCACCCAGGAGAGCTCCAACTCCAGCCTAGGACCTTAACTTTGTATTGGAAAAGCTTACCCTTCCTCCTTTCAAGCCAGCTGCTACTGCGGACTTAAAATTCCTTTCTTGGAAAACAGCTTTTCTTTTAGCAATCACTTCAGCTAGAAGGGTATCTGAATTACAGGCCTCATGGCAGTGGAGCCTTTCATCATCTTCTATGCGGACAGGGTGTCCCTCAGGACAATCCCTCCTTCATGCCCAAGGTGGTATCCAGTGTTGCCCTTAATCAGTCCATTCATTTGCCAACCTTCTTTCCTAATCCACAGAACAAAGGGGAATGGATACTGCACTCCTTAGACGTGCACAGACAACTTGGATTTTACTTAGACAGGACAAAACCTCAAAGGAAATCTGACCAACTGCTGGTAGCATTTGCTGCAGGGGCAGAGGGGAAGGCTATTTAAAAGCAAACCATTTCCAAATGGATAGGCAATTGCATTAATTTCTGCTACAAGCACCTTGGAAAACCAATCCCACAGGGGATCAGACCCCACTCAACCAGGACTGCATCTACCTCTACTACCTTTCTCAGAGGCGTCCCTACCGGGGACATCCTAGAAGCTGCTACCTGGAGTTCTGTACATACTTTCACCAAGCATTAGCATCTGCCAGTTTTCTCCAAATCCAGAGCTGACTTTGCCACTGCAGTTTTGCAGGGTCTTATAGCTGGTCCTAATGCTATATAAATTCTTCCTCCCATCCTTAGCTTTGGGAATCTACCCAAATTTGATGACTGCAACACTGAAACACGAAGAACATAGTACAGTTGTGTACACTTACCATAAATGTAGATGTTCAAGTGTATTCACTGTTGCAGTCCTGGTTACCCTCCCTCCAGCCCCCTTTCTTCTTTTGGTTATACCTCTACTCTCCTTTACTATGCTGAAAAGCTTTTCGGTGTATTTGCTTTTTTGTTGGAGGTATAACCTTGTATATTTATAGATTTAATTGCTTCCCATTAGGGGATCCCTTGACATCCGGGGCAATAAAAAATGATGTAATGGCATCGGCTGCATGTTTTATACCCCTGACTACCTGACGTCATGGAAGAAGGGACAGCAACCGACGCAGGACCCAAGACTTTGTTAATCAGGCCAACTGAGGGCTACTGCAAGCAGATAACCCAAATGTGATGACTGCAACAGTGAATACCCTCGAACATCTACATTTATGGTAAGTGTACACAACTGTACTTTTTCTATATAACAAGGATGGAAAAAGTTTATGGTCATAGTCCTTTTTAATTGTAACATCTAAATAATTCAATCTCTCCTTGTCGACTACCATAGGAAATTTCAAAAAGGTGGTTGTGTTGTTTATGTATTTAAAAAACTCTTCCAATTTTTCCATCCTATCCTTCCAGAATAATACAATATCATCCAAATAGTGTCCGTACAGTGTCCAGGATTCTCTGTAAAAGGAACCAAGGATATAAAGATTCTCCCTTTGGGACAACACTATATTTGCAAATACTGGGGCGCAGCATGCCCCCATTGCCACCCCTTGTGTTTGCATAAAATGTTGCCCCTCAAAGGACAACATATTGTTTTCTAACACTATTTCCATGCATGTTCTCAAAGTACCTAAAGTATTATAGACAAAATCAGTGTTAGTGACCAAATAGTCAGAGAACCACTCTAATCCCTGTTCATGTGGTATAACAGAGAATAAGTCACATATGTCAGTAGTGATCATCATAAAGTTCCTGCTTTATTTTAGACGAACACTCCCAGGAATCTTTAAATAAGTAAGGCCTTGTGTCCAAAACATGCTTCACTTTCGATTCAATAAACTTTGCTATACAGAAGGTCTTCGATACCTTAGCATCAACTATTGGACATAGTGGGGGTCTGGAAATGGTTTTGTGAATTTTAGGGATCCCAAAAATCATATGGATCCATGGATGTGCAGTGTACAAAAGGTATGTTCCTCTATCGTGATTTGCCCATTTAATAACAGGTCTTCCAACTCCAGATCAATATTCCGATAGGCCAAATTGAGTTAATTACGAGAAACCTCTACATATGTATCACTGTACAAAATCTCCCAACATTTTGTTGATGTAAGCATTCACATCCATAATTGCCAGACCCCCACCCTTGTCAGGTTTCATCACCCTAATCTGTTTATTAGTAATAATTTGCTGTAATCGCTTGTTCTCATCTACTGTTAGGTTCTGTACTTTAAATTCACTGGGATACTTGTTTAATTTCCTGGTGTCTAGCTCACACAGCTTCTCAAAAAGATGCACTATAGCATGTGTAGGGGGTATAAAGGTACTAGGTCTTTTTGTATTCTGTTCCCTGTTTGTAAAGGTGTCATTGTCCTTGAAATATAATCCAAGGTTCAATTTCCTACAGTAAACTTTGAGTTGCGTAAGCGTTTCAACAACATCTGCTTTTTTGTTGGAACTAAATTTTGCCCTTTTTCAAATAGGTCGGCTCTTTCCATTCCAATTTTAGTCTGACTCAAATTGTAAATTTTAAAGTCATTCAGCCTGTTTAAAATGATGTTGCAAAGCTATCCATCCACATTGTGTTCATTAGGGGTCAGTTCCTCCTGTAAAAGGAGTTGTTCTGATTCCTTCTCCCCCTTGTGGAGTTCTGATACTGATAAATAATTTTGCCTCGACCCATCTTGGCCTTACTCTCTCTGATTCATTATTCTCTGAGAGTGCCTCGGTGGAGGGTTCTCTAAAGGGTCATCCTTGTAATTACTATCAAAATTTGTTTCAACATCATTATTTGCCATGTCTTCTCTCCCTATTTCTGTCCAACAATTACTTTGTTGGCCCAGAGTTGAATCCGGGTGGGCTTTCACCCTTTTATAATCAGCTTTTTTTTCCCTGGTTTGAATGATAAAATAACACTTCCCCCTTTTTTAAACTTAAATCCATGTATTTAATATAATGGTCATGTAACTGTTTTATTTGTATGTAAGGTTATTGTGCTTTTTATTGCCAGCAAGTTAATAGTTAATCTAATTTTAAAACTTTGTAGCAGAGTTGGGGACTACTGTGTGTTAACTAATTAAGACTTTGAGTTGTGTATTTATATGATGACACCAAAGTTTTTAATTCATTCTGAAGAAGTCTGTGTACAAGAAAGACGAAAGCGCTAAATAAATTCTTTTACTTGGATTGTTGCTGCTGCTTTGGAGTTAGTTCACTCATTTTTGCTATTTCCTGATTTGTGCTTTTAGGTGTTTTTGGTCTGATAAGTGTAACTCAAGAGATGCAAGCAAGATTTACTATGGTGGACGTCTCAAAATCCCCAACAGTGGTCTTACCCCTTCAGCCTCCATCAACCGAAAGCCACAGTGACCACGGATGCCTCCCTGATGGGGGTGGGGGGTGGGGGCTATGTCAGGGAAACTCGGTCCAAGGCACCTGGTCGGAGACAGAGGCCCTTTTGCATATCAATGTCCTGTAACTGAGGGCGGTGCTACTAGCATTGCAAGCATTCCTTTCCATCCTTCCGTCAGGAACTATTGCAATCCGATCAGACAGCATGTCAGTGGTCTGGTACATCAACAAGCAAAGGGGCACCAGATCTTATCCATTATGCCAAGACGCCTTGAGAATATGGCAATGTACGATAGCTTCCAGCTGCTTTCTAATTGCAGTACACATTCCTGGGAGCTCCAACGTGATAGCGAACAAGTTGAGCAGGTGCATTCTACAACCTCATGAGTGGTCCCTCAACCCTGTGATAGCGGCAAAAATTTTCAACCGCTGGGGCCAGCCTTGCTGTGACCTATTCGCCTCCCCAACCAACAACAAGTGCAGCAACTATTTTGCCCTGACCCCCCCCCCCCCCCTTGGGAACAGTCACCGAGAGACGCTCTGGTCCACACTTGGCCCTCTGGTCTACTTTATCCTTATTCTCCCCTCCCCCTCATTTCCCAATTTCTGAAGAAAGCATGGCAGTTGAAAAGCAAAGTGAGCCTTATTGCTCCATATTGGCCTCGATAAGTTTGGTTCTCCTTCCTCTGGCCTCACCTGCTAGATTGACCGTGGATCCTCAATCCATTCCAAACATTGATCTCTCATCTGCAGGGTCTGACTCACCCCAATCTAACAACCCTGAAACTGACAGCTTGGTTTCTCCACCTCCAATGATTGCCAGGCAGGAAAACCTCTCGTCCCCAATGCGCAATATTCTTATTGCATCTCATAAAGCGTCCTCCAGACTAATCTATCTCAATAAATGGAAAATGTTTTCTCTATGGGCAGCGAATAAACAATTAGACCCCTTGTCAGCCCCAGTTTCATTAGTTTTGGATTACTTATCGCATCTTTTCCACTCTGGGGTGTCTGCCTCTACTATTCTTGTGCATTTAGCCGCCATTTCAAATTTCCACATTGGTTTTCAGGATGCTTCGCTCATGTCACATAGACTCTGTAAAACTTTCTTGAAGGAAGTTCTTCACCTAAAACCTCCCTTTAGAGAACCAGTACAACCTTGGGATTTGGCCTTGCTCCTGCAAGCCCTAACAGCTCCCCCCTTTTGCACCTGCGTCTTCATGTGATTTGAAATATCTCTCGTGGAAAACTTTGTTTCAGATTGTAACTTCGGCCAGACGCTTGTCAGAACTTCAAGCCTTATGCATCAAACGTCCCTATCTTATCTTCCATAAGGATAGGGTATCACTGAGAACTAATTCTTCCTTTTTTACCAAAAGTAGCGTCAGCGCAGTCTATCAACCAGTCTATTGACCTTCTAGCATTTTTTCCTAACCACTCTAACAAGGGAGAGTATTGCCTGCACTTCCTGTATGTTCATAGGCAAATACAATTTTATCTGGGCAGAACAAAATCTACCCGTAAATCAGACCAACTATTTCTGGCTTTTTCTTGACCAAGGCTAGATCATCCTGTCTCTCAGAAGTTACATTGGCTTCATGGTTGAGAAATTGCATTACCTTTATGTACAACAAGAACAATATCACCTTGCCTCACAGAGTGAAAGCACATTCTACAAGGTCTATGGCAACGTCAGCAGCTTTGCATGCTAAGGCTTCCCTCAATGATATTTGCTCAGCTGCGACTTGGGCCAAACCTCATACCTTTATTTTTCATTACAAATTGGATTTGGCCTCCAGAGGTAGAGCTTCTTTTGGCTCCATGGTGCTCAGGAATGTCCTTCCATGAGGGCCACCCAGGGATGCAGTTAGCTGGGGACTCTGTCCCATCAGTAAGGAATGAACGAAGATTAACATCATCAGATAAATAAGTTAATGTCTTAGCATAATGTTGCATCTGTGTTGTTGATCTTCATTCATTCATTACTCCCCACCCTCCATCCCCCTCCGGAGGTTCCTGGTTGATCTCATATACTCTTTTATTGTAGGTCTGTTGTGACCAGAGGTAGCCTCTACTTTTGTCTCATCAACTTGCAAACTTGATCTGAGGTAACAGGGAGCAGAGCATTCTGGATAGGACCTTGGATCAAGAGTTTTTGGCTGACGCGAACTTGATATATGGCCGGCTCGGTTCTGAGGACGGAACCGATAACCCATCAGTAATGAATGAACGAAGATCAACAACCCAGATGGAACATTATGGTAAGACATAACTTATTTTTTTAGTCCAGTCATTAAGTGCTTTCATTTTAAAGTAAGATTTCTTCAAAATAACAAATACATTTCTAAAACCAGTATTTATACAGTATTCAAAGTAATTCATTTAAGTAAAATTTTTACATCACTTCTGTAAGTTTTCTCTCTGACAAACTTGGTGACAGACCTCTATTTTCTATAGTATTGGATACAGTGTACCACATATAAATTAAAAATATATAGTCTAAAAATCCTGCCTTATACAAAATAGGCAACATTTATATTAAATTGTATAAAAATATATAACCTTGTATATTTTTTTTTTAGAAAAGTCCATTCTCCTGAAAAATAAGAACCATGTTACAAACCTTGAAACACAGTAAATCACAGCAAACTCATCCCTTGAGTTACTCTTACAGCTTTGCTGCTCTCATTTTCAAAACTGGAGCTGGGGAGATCTGGTCATTCAGACCTGGATGAGCATTGGCATTAAGTTGCAAAGGCCAAACCAGTTCCTGATACTTCACTAATGTCTCCCATTGCCCCCCAAAGGTGTTAGGATCTACTTTTTCTAATACCCCCAAAAAAGTCTACTCTAAGCATACCTAACTAAATGTCTGTAAAGGGCAGTGATTTTAGTCTTTTTCCTGACCTCGTACATATGCTCATACACTCCATTTTTAAAGGCACATTCAGTCTTCCCCACATAGTAGGAGAGCCACTCTGTGCAAAAAGCTAAATACACAACCCTCTTGGAACAATTAAAATACCTGTTCCCCTGAAAGTTTCCCCTATACTGGGAAGTAGTAGATCTCCTTGTGTGCCATATATTTGCAGTAGTGGCACATACCATATTTGCATATGCCTTTATAGAACATGGTTGTAGGTAAATTCTTTCTCATTGGTCACGTTTTCACCAATTTCAGTTTTTATGTCAAGACTTCTTTTATAGGTGTGTAGGGGCATTTTGAAAAAAAATGGTAAAACATTAGGTATTTTAGAAAACGGGTCCCAATGTTTAGTAACTATTTTCTGAATATTGAGAGTGTTGTATTTCAAAATGAGGGGAACTATTATAGTTGTTTTCAGCCTTTGCCTCATCCACCTCATCCTTGGACTCAGGGCACTCTAGTTGGTGCAGTACATCCAAATTTGGATCTATTACCACCCAAAAGAGCCACACTTCACTCTTGAGGTCTTTAGTCAAGGGTCCTGGGTATCCCCCATTCTAGGAAAAGTTCTTCAATGTAATCCAGTTCCCTTGCCAAATCATCGTAAGCAGATGTCATATGAGCTACCCTCACCATCTGCCCCTTGACTATATTCTTCTGATGAATAGGATGGTCACTCTTGTAGTATAAATAAGAATTAGAAAAATTGTCTTTTCTGTAAAGGCCTACATTTCCTTTTGTCCAAGTCTTTTACAGGTATGATGTCCAAAAAATGAATCTCATCACATCTTACATTACTGGTAAATTTCAAAAATTCCATAGTTTGGTTGATGCAGTTAACAAATTTATCCTTAGCCCCATTCCAAATGAGAAAGAGGTCATCCAAAAACCATAGGTATTGGGCAGTGGATTGAAAATAAGGGGATTTAAAAACATTTTCTTTCTCCCAATATAGTAGTACTTTGTTGGTGAGCACAGGGGCACAAACAGCCCCCTTAGCCATCCTACTCATGTGTTTGTAGTATTCACCATCAAAGTATATGAAGTTGTTACTCAGCACCATATCCAAGCATTCCATGACCAGTCTGAGGTCATTGGTGGTCAGAAGCTTACACATCATAAGAATGCTTCCATACTATTCCATCCCCAAGGTGTGGTGGATCACAGAAAATGGATCCTTTATGTGGATGGTCACTAAAAAGTGGTGAGGGAAAAAAAGTTCTTCATCCACTTTTTCTAAAAAAATTCCAATAATTTGCTAGCAATGTGTTGTAGGATTTTACAAAATATTTAAGCTTTCTATCTAGAAAAAACAGCTAGGTGGTCGGTAGGAACCTGCTGCTGCTGCCCCAGTGGGTCTACATGGAAGATTCATAACATTCTTATTCTTAATGAATCCCAAAGATGGCTGGAGTAATGGGTCTTGAGACTGTAAGGAAATCGTGTAAATTTTTGTCTATCATACCTTGCAGTAGGTTATCATCCAATACCACATCAATATTTCTATAAGCCATTTATATCTCATTCTATGAAACTTGAACATATCTCATATAGTCGTTCAAAACACAGATGTGGACTGTTGGATGTATGTAGACATATTCCTCATTATTGCTTGCAGTTGCAACTGTTTTTAATAGTAAAGATCAATAAATTACAAACCAATAGTCTGGTAATTTTTCTTGTCTACAAGCTATCACTTTCTTCCTACAAACAGTAAAAAGTGTTCTAAAATATAAATCAGTATAAATCTTATGTTTTCAAGCAACTGCACAATCACAAATCCACGCACAATTGTTCATATAAGATCTGAATTGTCCTCTGTGCAGTCTGCATGAATTTATATCTGTCTATGCCCCTTGGGATGACTAGAGTTTGAACCTATCCCATTCTAACAACAGACTGTGACAATTAGAAATAAAGCAACAAAGAGTAAACCAAAGTAAATATTCTTCTCTACACGCTATCCCTTTCTTCATACAAACAGTGGTAAAAAATTAAATATAAATCAAAGTAAATATTTTCTTACTAGGCAACTGCACAATCAAGCACAAATCAACATAAGATTGTTTAGATGTCTGGATTGTTTTCTGTTTGTCAACTTTGGGTCAAGGGGGCTCCAGTATGAGGACTGCCCAGAGTTCCAAATGATCTGTTTATATGACTCTGATATAACGTTTGGGTTTACCAATCAACTATATTTTTTCTCATTCAGATTTTCCCTAAGTAGACTTTTTCTTACCTTTGAGGAAGTATTGTCAGGCCTCACATCTGCTTAAATGTTGATGTAGATTATGAAAGTCTCTTATCACATTTTTCTGTGTTCTCATCAGTTTCACCTGCTGTTTCACAGTCTTATTTGTCCCTCAGTTATGCTGGAATCATTTTATCTTTGTACTGCATCTAATCATTTTTTGTGTTCATGTCTGTATTAGTATGTATGACAGACCAGAGAAAGTTTGCAAATTTTGTTCAACTTAATTTATTTATTGATTTGTTTGTTTGTTGACTGGGTTGGTGGGTTGGCCCTGGAATCCTTTTCAGTTATGTCTTTGGTTTCCAAACATATCAGATTGCAAAGTTAATGTGATTTGCAGCACAAAGAACAGTATTTACTTAACTAATTACAGTTTACAACTTTACACAGTAAATTACAAAGTTCACTATCACAGTACCTTTGATTCTATAGCACTGTGTTGGAATACAGTGATTTCCTTACATTTACTGCTGCAGCATTCCTTGTGGAATTCCCTGCCATGGAAGCCCGACTTGGCCAGTATACCAAAGCCTGCTGTTGCTTTAAGGTGCACCAAAAGTCAGAAGTAAGCTCCTCGAGTAGCATAGGACACAAAGGTGATGTCCGGACATACCATCCTCAGAACTTCTCTGCCACCAGTCCAAATGCATCTCCAGATCATCTCTCTGATCGCATACATCATTTCCACCAGTATGAATGCAGTTTTTGTTAGCCAGTGGTTTCAGTGCTTATGTCTTGTATCTAGCTGTTGCAGATAAGTACCCTGTTGGGGGTTTTGTTTTTTCTTAGCTTTTTGTTACTCTGGGGGTTAATGTCATCCAGGAAGAGTAAATGCCGGTGCAGTAGACAGATACCCCATAAAGACTGCCATGATAAGTCTCTTTTTTTGCTTTGGAGCATCTCATAACCATATGAACTGTTCTATTTGTCATGCTTTCATTCCAAAGACCCTGCATAGTAGATTTTCTTCCCTTTCTTTGTATCTTGAGAACCAGCATCTTAAGCTTCTCGCCAAAGGTCCAATGGAAGGAACTTCCAGCCCCGAGGGTCAGCTGTTAGGGAAGAAGGTGGTGAAGAAAGGTAAGACCGGAATCTTCTCCTGTCCAGCCTCTGCTGGGTGTTTCTCTCGAGTTCAGTGAGAATTCAGAGGCTCACCCAGCTGTGTAGTCTGATTCCTCTCCCACAACTGGGTTGGAGGCCTGCGAGGATCGGGCTGGCAGCATGTCCGAGGCTTTGCAGGGATCCAATGTTCTTCATCTCACATTGCTGCAGTCCTTACACTTGGGTAGTCCGCTGTCCTCGGTCGGCCCGAATATCAAAGTATAAGGCTGACGTCGGTCAAGGCACATTTGACTGACATCAGGACGTCAGGGTACAGATGCGCATGACCAACGTCATATCCTCAGTCTTTTTTGCCGCATGGTCCGATGCAGAAGCAGCATTGCAAGTGCCGGTTGGCGTTCTGAGATTTTTCGATTTCGAAGTTTCAGACCGAGTTCAAAGTTGGCTAAGTACCCCGTTGGGGATTATTTTAGTTTTTTCTTGCCTCAGTGATTTACCGGATGTCAGAAAAAGTCAATAATTGCATTTCTTGTGGGAAACAGATACCGCATAGAGATTATCATACTTTGTGTATTCCTTGCGTAGGGCCTGAGCACGACGTTGTTGGCTGTCGCTCTTGTGCTAGATTTAATAAACGCACTATAAAGAGAAGGTTGGATTGTGCCAGGTTAGTCTTTGGGAAGCAGTGCAATTATGAAATGCCGTCGGATGCTCCGACGCCCGCTTCTTCGAAGAAGCGCAAGGACAAAGCAGTTAAGCCTAGGCTAGAAGAACCGTCTGTACCGGACGCCGGTTCTTTAGAGGTGTCGGTGGAGCAGGTGGCTCCACCGGAGGTTTCTTTGGGTTCCCAGGGTGAGACTTTATTATTGCAAGATGTGGCCTCTCAGGAGGCAGGTCAGGCTGAGGGGGCTTCTCAAGTTACTATACTCCCCTCCCTTCCTAGGGTGGCTAGGCCCTCTCCTTCTGTTTCAAAGGCTTCTCCCAGAGGCAGGCCAGGTTCAGCTTCAGTTGGTGTCACCCCTAGTTCTTCTGGAACTGTGCCCAAGAAGCATATGCTTAAAATGGCAGAAGATTTGATTTCTTTGATTAGGGGTTCTTTGCCCCCTCCTGATAAGAGACCTAGGGTGGAGCCTGAGCCTAGGAGTTTTGAGCAGGCTTCGGATGTTTCAGAGTCTTCGGCTGAAGACTTGCAGGAGTATTCTCCTTATTCTGATTCTGATGTGGATGATTCTACTCCTTCTGCTTCTCCTCCTGAGGATTTTTCTTTTTCAGAAACTCTTCATTCTATGAGGGAGCATTTTAAGTGGGAAGGTCAGGATTTCTCTGATTCCAGGAAAAGGCTTAGAGAATTTTTGTTTTTACCCCAGCATAGGCCTTTGGCTATACCTCCTGTTTTAGATGTGGTGGAAGATGTTTTTGGAGGCTTCTCTTAATCCTGATTCTTTGCCTCCTGCTCCTGTTAAACCGGATAGATATTACAGGGTGCCTGAAGCTCATAAGTATCTTTTTAAGAGTCCTAGGGCAGACCCAGAAACGGTTAGTCAGGGGCCTAAGGGTGTTAAGGCTTCTGTTGTCAAGAATCCGGTTCCCTCAGACAAAGAGGCCAAGACTTTGGATAGATGGGGAAAGAAAGTTTATACTTCTTCCACTCTAGCTATGAGGGCTTTGAATTGCCAGTTTCACATGTTAAAATACCAAAACTATCTCCTTTCACAATTGAAGTCTAAGGTTGATGCTCTGGCGGAAGGTATTGATTGTAAAGAGTTGCAAGATTTAGTACATGTTTCTGAACAGGTGGGTAAGCATTCTTTGCAATGTGGTTTTGATGCTGTACAGGCCTCGTCTAGGGTGGCTGCCACTGGGTCAGTTCTTCGCAGGCACGCCTGGCTGAGGGATCAGAATTTATCTGACCATGTTAAATCACGGATTTTAGATGCTCCTTTACAATCTGATGTGTTGTTTGGTTCTCCTGTTGAGACAGTCTTAAAGAAAATGGAAGACAAGGCTAAGTCTATGCAGACTGTTAAAGATTTTTTGCAGGTTCAGCCTCCAAAGTTTAGTAGAAATTGGCCTACTAAGGGGTGGATGTATCCTTCTTATGATTCCCAGTCTAGGGGTAGATCTAGACGTGGCAGGGGCAGAGCTCAGGGCTCTTTCAGGCCTAGAACAGGGAGTTCTCCTGCACAGTCTTCAGGTGAGGGCAGGGGTCAGTCCTTTCGTAAACAGACCCAATGACCTACCTTTTCAGCTGCCAGAACCTTCTCGTCTGGCAGCACCTTTGAGAGGAAGGTTGGCACTTTTCAAAGAAAATTGGAGTTTAATTACCCAAGACAGATGGGTATTGGATATCATACACCACGGTTACAGGTTTTATTTCCATACCTTGCCTCCTTTCAAAGGCATGCCAGACGTTCCTCCTCAACAAAGAATAGAGGCTCACAAGCAAGTTTCTGTTACTCCAAATAGGGGCCATACAGCCGGTCCCTATGCCAGAAGTGGGCCTAGGATTTTATTCTCGCCTGTTCCTAGTACCAAAGAAGGGGAACATGTGGAGACCAATTTTGGATTTATCTACCCTCAACACTTATCTGGACATTCCCAAGTTCAAAATGTTGACGTTACAGCAGCTTTTACCTCTGCTGGGCAAAGATCATTGGATGGTAACTTTGGATCTCAAGGAGGCTTACCTTCATGTTCCTATCAGACTAAGTTGCAGAAAGTATCTGCGTTTTCGAGCTGGGACTTCTCACTATCAGTTTTCTGCATTGCCCTTTGGCTTATCTACTGCACCCAGAGTGTTCACGAAAGTTCTGGCTCCAGTGATAGCTTTCTTCAGGCTAAAAGGAATACAGATCTATCCTTATTTGGACGACTGCCTGATTCTGGCTCAAGGACGGGAAGAGCTTCTTCATCATTTGGAATATGTGATAGCAGTGCTAAGATGCCTGGGGTATTCTGTGAACGAAATAGTCCAGTCTAGTACCCTCTCAGGACATGTGCTTTCTGGGTGTGAGACTGAATACAGCATCCCAGATGGCCTTTTTAACCCCGGACAAACAAAAGAGTCTATCCCTTTACTTCCATCAACTATCTCATCAGTCCGGGCTGACTGCAAGGACAGTCCTTCAAGCCTTAGGGTTCATGGCATCTTGTATTCTGGTGCTTCCTAATGCCAAACTGCATATGAGGAAGCTGCAATGGTATCTCAAAAATGTATGGACACAGCACTGCCAGGATCTGGACACTGTCATTCAAATAATACCTTGCATTCAAAAGGAATTTTTGTGGTGGGCTCAGGAATGTCACCTAAACAAGGGACTCTCTGTGACCCGGCCAGAGGCGAGTCAGATTTTAACGACAGATGCCTCAGACAAAGCTTGGGGAGCTCATCTAAATGGAAAGTGGATACAAGACAAGTGGCCTGCCAGACTACAACATCTACATATCAACCTGAAGGAGATGTTAGCAGTCCAGTTTGCGTTAATAGCTTTCAAGGAGTTACTTCTTCCAGGGCAGGTGTTGATTCTAACAGACAACACAACTGTCATGTGGTACATCAACAAGCAAGGGGGAACGCATTCTTATCCTCCATGCAGGCAAGCAATGATTTTGTGGGAGACTGCTCTCAGTTTACAGCTCAATCTTCAGGCAAGGTTTCTGCCAGGAGCACAGAACTCCTTAGCAGATGTGTTGAGCAGACGAATTATGGATCCCCACGAGTGGAAACTGGATCCTCATGTATTTCAGAAATTGACAGTGTCATGGGGAACTCCAGACATAGATCTGTTCGCTTCTCCACTAAACCATCAGCTGCCAAAGTTTTGCACAAAAAGGTTTCATCCCACAGCTTGGAGAGTGGATGCTCTTTCTTTCAATTGGAGCGATCTTCATGTGTATGCCTTTCCACCTCTGCCTCTCCTCCCAAAGGTACTTCTAAAGGTCAGACAGGACAAGCCAAGGATGATTTTAATAGCTCCAGATTGGCCTCGACAGCACTGGTACCCATTACTGAGAAGTCTAGTACGGAAGCCTCCATGGCCTTTGCCTTGATTCCACACCTGTTGTCACAGGAGGACAGCCATTTGCTCAATGTCAAGCTTCACTCTCTGCACCTAACAGCCTGGCATATTCTGTTTTGAACCATAGTGGGCCTCCACTTCCTCAGCAAGTTTTGAATGTTATTTTGGAAGCTAGAAGGCCTAGTACAAGGAAAGTGTACGCAGATAAATGGAAGAGATTTTTATTTTGGAGTGCAGCAAAAGATTTTGATGTTTCTGGGCCTAATTTGAGTGCGGCTCTTCAATATCTTACTGAGTTACTGGACAAAGGTTTGTCTTTCTCTTCTATTAAGGTTCATGCTGCAGCAATTTCGGCTCACTATGATTGTGACCCACCATTGTTTTCTCATCCTTTGTTCAAGCAATTTCTTAGAGGGGCAAAGAATATAAGACCCGCACGAAAAGCTCCTGCTCCTGCTTGGGATCTCAATTTTGTGTTGGAGAAACTCACTCTACAACCTTTTGAGCCTGCAGCTACTTCTGAGTTGAAATATTTATCATGGAAGACTGCTTTTTTGTTGGCCATTACCTCTGCAAGAAGGGTTTCTGAATTGCAGGCCCTTATGGCGGTTGAGCCTTTCTTGATTTTCCATAAGGATAGGGTATCATTACGTACTAATCCTTCCTTTATGCCTAAGGTGGTTTCTAATGTGGCTTTAAACCAAACTATTCATTTGCCTACTTTTTATGCAAATCCCCAAAATAAAGGGGAACAGATTTTGCACACTTTGGATGTACACAGGCAGTTGCGTTATTATTTGGACAGAACTAAAGGGTTCAGGCAGTCTCAGCAGTTGTTTGTTTCTTTTGCTTTGAGTTCTCAGGGCAAGCCTGTGTCAAAACAAACTATTTCTAAGTGGATTGGGTTTTGCATTGCTTTCTGTTATTCCCATAATGGCAAGGAGATTCCAGCTGGGATTAGGCCTCATTCCACTAGGGCTACTGCCACTTCGACAGCTTTTTTGAGGGGAGTGGCAACCAAGGATATTTTGGAGGCAGCTACTTGGAGTTCAGTGCATACTTTCTCTAGGCATTATCACCTGCCACTTTACTCTAAATCCAGGGCTGGTTTTGCCACTGCTGTTTTGCAGGGCATTTTGGCAGCTCCTGCTTCCTTGTAGTTTAGCCATCCTCCCTTACCTCTGCTTTGGGATTCTACCCAAGTGTAAGGACTGCAGCAATGTGAGATGAAGAACATAGTACAGTTTTGTACCTACCATAAATGTAGATGTTCGAAGATCCACATTGCTGCAGTCCAATTTACCCTCCCTCCTTCCCCTCTGTAGTTAGAGGTGGTTGTGTGGGTTAGATTGTACATATTGTGTATATTGTATATATTGTATATATATATTTAGTGCAAGGGTGGTTGGTTGGTTGTTTGCTGTCTTTTGGTTTTGACCTTTATTTTTAGGGTCTTCTGACATCTGGGGCAAGAAAAGACTGAGGATATGACGTCGGTCATGCGCATTTGTACCCTGACGTCCTGATGTCAGTCAAATGCGCCTTGACCGACGTCAGCCTTATACTTTGATATTCGGGCCGACCGAGGACAGCGGACTACCCAAGTGTAAGGACTGCAGCAATGTGGATCTTCGAACATCTACATTTATGGTAGGTACAAAACTGTACTTTTTGGATGTTCGGAGGAACCACGGTTGATTACTTCTGAAAGGCCTAGGAAAGAAGTTCCTACTACGGTTATTGAATGCCATCCTGGGTCAGAACTTGCTAAGTTTTTTATAAGGTAGAGATTCCTTTGAAGAAGAAACAAAAATGTTTCTTCTGCTCATAGGGATCTACAGAGTGAGTGGCAGGCCTTTACTCAGGGTTTTTTTAAAGCTTTAATTGCAATAAAACCTCCTCAGGTGGTTTCTGTTCTTACTTCTCCTTGGTCCTCTACACCCTTTAAAAGGCCTAGAGAACAGGATTCATCTAAAGAAGAGTCAGATTCTGGTGAGGAATCCCCTGGCTTATTCTACCCAAATTCCTTCTCCTTTGGACTATGGGTCAGAGAAAGAGAAATCTATCAGTCCTGATACTCCTTTTGAAGAAATTAATTTGGGGACATAATCTCTAGGATGATGGAGTTTTTTAAATGGAATGTGCTCAGGTTTCTGACATCCATAAGAGGTACTATGAGTTGCTGCAGATGGAATGTCCAAAACCTTCTGCTATCCCTCCTGTTTGGCGGCTTTTCCTAATGACACTAAAACTCTTGATTCTCTGCCCCCTGCTCCCAAGAAGCCTGATACATTTTATAGGGTGCCTGAGGGCTGTAAAGTTTTGTACAAATGTCCAGCTTCTAACCCTTCAGTGGTGTCTGTAGCCACTGACAAGCCCTCCCAATTGCTTCCTTCGTCCAAGTTTACTGCCTTCTGATAAAGACAGTAGAACCATGGAAAGGCTAGGTAAAAAGGTTTACACTTCTGCTACTCTGGCCTTTAGGGCTATTAATTATCAGACCCATGTGTCCGGGTATATTTTAGCTCTTCTTTTTCAGGCATGTCAGCTAATTTCTGATCTCCCTGATTTTGAGAATAAAACTTCTGTTCTTTCCTTGCTAGGGGGTTCCTCTCAAGTGGTTCATCTTTCTAAAAAAATGTAGCTATGATGCATCAGATGCCTCTTCTAGGGCTGCTGTTTTTGGGTCTGATAGGAGGAGGTATTCGTGGCTTCGGCTTCAGCCTTTACCTGATTATATCAAGGCTAGGTTGAGGGATGCTCCTCTTGATAATAAACTTTTGTTTGGGGAAGCAGCTGCTGGGTTGTTCAAGTCCCTTTGGGATAAGGGGAAGGCCTTACAGGAACTCAAACATGTATTTGTTTTTCCTGTACCTAAATGTCAGAGAAACTACCCTAATAAGCCAGCCTTTGTTCAGAGGCAATCTCACACTCCTAAGAGCAAAAAGAGTGACAAGCAGGCTCCTCCTGTTATGGCTGCTCAGACTTCACAAGTCTCCTTTTCCTGACAAACCAGGTGATGTGTCACTATCTATCTTTTCCCAGTCACATTCCTGTTTCTCTTCACCTTTCTCTTTGCTTTTTGTTTGGCTTCAGAGTACTCAGGATTCTTGGGTTCTGACCATCATTCGTCAAGGGTACTTCTTGTTGTGGAAATCCCATCTCTTTTTTTATGGGCATTCCTCATCCTCCTTGGGAATAACTTTCTTTTTTCCCAGAGGTTCTTCGAGATCTTTTGACTCTGGGTACTATTCAAGAAGTACCTGTATCCCAAAAGGGAAGGGGTTTTACTCTAGATTGTTTCTAGTGTCCAGAAAAGAGGGTACTTGGAGACCAATTCTACACCTATCTCATCTAAAGACTTTTCTGAAGGTGCCTTCCTTTCGGATGTTGTCCCTTCAGACTCTGTTTCCTCTCTTGCTCCCTCAGACCTGTATGGTGTCTCTGGATCTCAAGGATGCTTATCTTCATATTCTGATCTATTCTCTTTTCAGGCAGTTTTTGCATTTCTCTGTTGCTTTCTGGCATTTTCATTTCTCTACTTTGCCCTTTGGCCTTTCTGCTGCCCCAAGGGTATTCACCAAACGCCTAGCTCCTGTGATTGCTTTTTGCAGGCTTCAAGGGATCCAAATATTTCCTTACTGGGACAATCTGCTGATTTGGGCTTCTTCTCCAGAGACCTAGTTGCAAAATATTCATTTTACCATTTCCCTTCTTCGGATTCTGGGGTTCACAGTAAATTTCAACAAGTCCTCTCTGGATCATATTGTTCTGGGTCGCAGGATTCAGACAGTGCCTATACTGGTATCCCTGCCTCCTCCAAAGGCCTTAACTCTCATTTCCCTCTTTCAAAGTCTTCTTCCTCTGGCCTCCATTACAGCCAGGGAGTTTCAGAGAGCTCTGGGTTTCATGGCTTTCACTATTCTAATGCTCCCACTGGCCAAACCCCACATGAGAAAGTTCCAGTGGTTTCTGAAGTCAAGTTGGCTTTAACATGCATATCCTCTAAACTATGTAGTTCTTTTTCTTCCTTGTCTTAAGAAGGAACTTCACTGGTGGATTTGGCAGTTGTCTCTAAATCCAGGGCCTCCTACTCATCCATCTCTTCCCTCTCAGGAACTGTTCACAAATGCTTCAGACTTGGGATGGGTGCAGTTTTAACTCCCTAAAGGTTCAGGGGGTGATGTTGCCTCTTTAGCAGAAGGAGCACATCATTATCAAAGAGATGAGAGCTCTTATGCTGGCTCTTTAGGCTTTTCATTCTCTTTTCTCATCAGGGCCTCTGAAGGTATTCACAGACAATACCACAGTGATGTGGTATGTAAACAGGGAGGAACAAGATCTTTACCCTCGTTGCCTGTTGGCAATCCTGGTTTGGGATTTTGCTGTCAAGTATCAAGTGACTCTAAAGGCAGTTTATATCCCTTCAGATGAGAACATTGTGGTAGACACTCTGAACCAGATCCTTAAATCAATCCCATGAGTGAATGCTTCACAGGGATGTGTTTCTGAACATTGTCCACCAGTGGGGTACTCCATAAGTAGATCTATTTACTTCACCTCTGAACAGATGGCTTTCTCTGTTTTGTGCCCGAGTCCCAGGTCGTCTGGTGTAGAAAGTGGGGACCCCCTCTCATTTTCTTGGAAAGGGATGTTTCTGTATACATTCCCTCCTCTTACTTTCATTCCAAAAGTTCTGTTCAAAATACAACAGGATACTTCTAAAACTTTGTTGGTAACTTTTGGCTGCAACAGGATTGGTTCCCTCTTCTACATTTAGCCTAGGGCAATCATCACAAGTTACCTCACACAAGACAAGGGATCTCTCGTCCATCCGCAGCTGTCCACACCTTTTTTTCTGAGGATGTGCTGCAGGTCCTGCAGGAGGCCAGGAAGCCCACTACTGGGAAATCGTACTTATTCATATGAAAGAGGTTTTCTGTTTGGGGTGTCGCTCATAACCTGGACCCACTTACTGTGGTTGTTCCTTTGGTTCTCTTATTTGTGTGAGTTGTGCAATGCTGGTTTGGAGTATTCTTCTGTTAAGGCCCACTTATCTGGTGTCTCTGCTTGTCTGCCTTTATCTCCTCCTTTAACTTCTAGATTTGAGGCTAAACAATTTCTTAAAGGCATCCTTCGTATGAGACCTCACAGGAAGCCTGTTCCTCCTCCCTGGGATCTTAATTTTGTTTTTGAGAAGTTGACACAGGCTCCTTTAAAGCCTTCTGCTTCAGCTTCCCTGCAGCATTGTTCTTGGAAGGCTGTTCTTTTGTTGGCTCTTACTTCCGCCAGATGGGTGTTTGAGCTTCAAGCCCTTATGGCTTGTCCTCCTTTTTTGGTATTTCATATGGACAGGATGTCCTTGCATACTGATCCTTCTTTTATTCCTAAGGTGGTTAATGAGTTGACGCTTCATCAGTCTTTTCATTTGCCTACTTTTTCTCCTCTAGTCAGTCCGCTAGTAAGAGGGTGCTGCATACTTTGGATGTGCATTGATAACTCGGATCTTATTTGGATAAGACTAAGGCTATTAGAAAATCTGATCAGTTGTTTTCTTTTCATCCTAGGTCTTTAAGATTAACTGTATCCAAGTAAACTATTTCTTCTTGGATTTCAAAGTTATTTCTTTTTGTTAGCCTTTTCATGGCAATAGATTTCTTTGTCTGTAAAGGCTTATTCTTCTAGAGCTGTGGCTTCTTCTGGTGCCTTTTTCAAGGGCTTAGATACAAATTCTATTCTTGAAGCTGCTACCTGGACTTCTGGTGTATACTTTTACCAAGCACTACAAGTTGGATGGTATCTCCAGAGCTAGAGCTGATTTTGCTAGGGCCATTCTTCATGGCTTCTTAGAGAGCTCTACTGCTCCTTACTCCTCCCAAGTTTACTCTTAAGCTTTGGCAGTCTCCAACAAGTAGAGTACTGAAACAGTGAATGTACAGACGTAGGACAGTTGTGTAAAATCTTACCATAACAGTAGATGTCATTGCCTTCACTGTTGCAGTATTCACTCCCTCCTTCCCCCTAGTCCTTTTCCTTCATGGATGTACTAGTTACCTCTTGGGCTTCTTTAGACTACTGTTCCAACTGAAGATGATACGTCTGGACATCACCTTTGTGCCGTAAGCTACGTGAGGAGCATACATGTGACATTTGGTGTAGTTTAAAGCAACAGTAGGCTTTGGGTATACTGGCCGATGTTGGGCTTCCATGGCAGGGAATCCCACAAGTAATGAATACTGCAACAATGAAGGCAAGGACATCTACTGTTATGCTAAGGTTTTACACAACTTTGCTTTCAACTTGCAGAGGTGGTACAGTACTGCTTTGTCTGACATATATCAATACAACAACTTCTAGAAATACTAAAATATTAAACAGAAAATGATAGAAATAGGGTGTCAGTTGTATTAAGCAAGTAGGAAGAAAAGGAGAAAGAACTAGTGGAAGAATAGAAACAGATCCGTAGAAAAGCATGCAAGTGCAATGACTTTGCATACGTCCACCTTGTAGGTCCTTCAGAAAATGGAAAATACGAGGTTTGTTTAAAAAAAGGTTTTAATGCACAATCCACAAACTGCATTAACACATAAACTCACTTGTAGCACCAGCGTTTTCATCTCTTTGCATACATATTTACGTAGTTTGATCCCTGTGTTAGGATTCAGGCCAGTTAGACAGGCTGTTGGTTGGAATGTTGTCGAAGAGGGAATAGAAGGCTCCACCTTTGCCTTAGAAACAGAAGCATATGTAGGAGTCCTGTATGCATTTAAAAAGTTTTGTTCTGCACGAGTTATAATATGAGAGATGTCAAATTTCCTGAGGAAGTTTATTTCAGGAGGCAGGAACAATTTTGCTAAAGCTGTTTTTAGTAATTGCAAGAATAAATGGGGGCTAACGAGTTACACAACTTGTTTTGTTAGCTTTTGAGAGAGCATTGAGAGTGCTTCTCTTCTAGTTTAGCATCCAGGGAAGGCAATAGTTTTAAAGCAGGATTTTAACTGTCAGGCAAAATATGGAGAGTATAAATCTACATAAATTTAAATGGGTGATATATAGCTATTATGCAGGGAGTGTTTGAGTGTGGCCTTCAACAGTTTATAGGTTACATCTCTCTGTCTCTCCCTTTTGTGGCTAGTGGTTAACCATGGGCAGAGATTGTGTCTGGGTTTACCCTCTTTTTGGTCTCAGGAACTCAGGAAAGATATTCTTGTAAGTTTAGGGAGTTAGTTTATATAACTTTATGTTCAGGATGCCCTAGTTACTATATAGGTATGACCACACACAGTTTGGAGAAGCATGTTAAAGAACATTTATACAGTATAAAAACTAAGGACACAAATAGTGCCTTGTATAAACATTCTGTGGTTTACCCTAAATATAAAAACAAATATTTTCTGTTATAGTGTGTCTCCCTTGTGATTTAAGAGGTGGAAATTATGAAAACAAACTGGAGACTCTTGAAGTGAGATGGCAGTTAAGATTGTCTGCACACAAAGCTCCTGACTAAATGAGAATATAAACATAAAATGGTTTTTAAAAGGAAAAATACTTAAGGTTTGAACACGGAATGCCTTGTTAAGCAAGGGTTGGATTTTAAATGATGGTTGTAATTGTTTAATGAATCTTAATTAAGGCTTGTATAAAAGGGTTTAGCTTGTATTTGTTTTTTTGTATTTGTTACAGTGTTCTGATGGTGTGTTGACGAAAGTGGAATAAAAAGTGTTTGACGCTATACCATTTATTTTCTTCAGTAAGCCGTGGTGGATTTTATTTGTGTTTTTCCATAATCCACAGTTGTGTATTTTGTGGTTCAGTCTGCAGGGGAAAGTTTAAACTCTGCCAACTCATTACAATTCCAGAAAATATGTTTCCAATTACTTCTTTTATCTCCCATCACACCTCCAACATTTGCAGTATACCTGAGGAAACATTCTTTGGAATCTCCTTCGAGTACAACAGTACCTATGCAAACACTTCAAGCAGTGATCCTAAATCTTCTAGATTTGTTGTATATTTGGGAGCCCTCCATGCATCCTTCCATTGTTTGTGTGAATTGCTTGTACAATCTCTTCCCAGTCCTTTCTAACTTCCTGTGATTGATTCCTATAGTTGTCATGCAATATTTTATATGCCCTATTAGTTATCCCTTTATCCCTTTTTTAAAAGCACCTTCTGTTTTAGATTCTACTAAAACCTTTACCAATGCTGGTCTTCACTTAGGATACCCCTATTACTTTCTCTTTGCCTGTACTTCTGATATCAGTCCTTGATAGGGAAGGCAATCTCTTGCCTGCAGTCTAAATGTCTTCTTGGTCTCTTCCCATTCTGTTACCTTTCCCTCTCTAATTATTTGCTCCCAATACTGTGGTTCCATTGACAGTTTTCTCCAGTAAATTCCATCCCCTTTTGCCAATTCTGTGTACCCATAACTGCAATCATTCCTATCGGCAGAATCTCCTTTCTCCATTCTCTTGCTAGATTAGTTCTTAAAATATTTTCTGCTACTTTTTGAATGTAACATTCTGTATGGTTATTGTTATTCTCCCTAAAGGTTTGTATCCAAAATCCCAGTCTGTCTATTTCTTGAGCTTCTCTGCTGTTTAGTTATCGGCTGTTTCCACCTTGAGTTATAACTTTCGGCTTGTGCAGTGTGTAGGAGCCTTAATTGCATGGTTCTGAACTACCCCTCAAAATCAGGTAATCCCACACCACCTTGTTCTGTTGGAAGAATCAATGTCCCACTTGACTCTTGACATCTTTTCCTCCCATTTAAAATCCTTCAACTCTTTATTAATTGCTATCCAGGACTTCTCCTGTGGTTGATAAAAATATGCCTGACCTGTGTATAAAAGGGGACTAAAAAATATTTTCACTGCCTGTATCTTGCTATCCGTATCCATAAAACAGAGCTTCTAGTTTCTCAGTTTTTGTATTCTCTTTTGTTTAATTGCTTCCCACATATCATTAGCTACCGTAACAAAATCCCTTTTAATCCATGCTCCTAAGTACTTCCTTTTATCATGTCCCTATAAATATGGGTATTGCTGAACCAGTTTGTGGATGGGTGCATAATTTGCAGCAATTGCTTTTGTTGTATTTTCATTAATTTTGTATCCCTTAACTTAAAACTGTCTCAGAATGTTCCACAACACTGAAATGTGCTTTGCTGGTTTTATCAGGTACAAAGTAACATCTACATGTAAAGTCAACTTTTCTTGATTACCATACAAATTATATGTTTTGAATTTCCAAGTCTTTTTATTTTCTTTGCCATTGATTCTAAATATAGAGCAAATAAATGGAAGGACACCCCTCCCTGGTTCCGCTGTTTAAACAGAACAAGAGTCCCCCCCACTTTCATTTCCACCTCTGAACCCTCATATGTACTGCTAATCAACCTTATAATTTTATCAGGCAATGCAAATGCTTTAATTGCTCTACTCATAAAATTCCAACTTACTCTGTCGAATGCTTTATGTGCATCAAGACCCACCAACAACTGTGGTATTTTCTTACATTATGCTTCCCTCTGAATCATCATTGTTCTAGAAATGTTGTCAGATGTTTGCCTTCCCTCCACAAAACCACGTTGATCCATGTCTATCAATTTTGGCAACACCTTTGCTATTCTTTTTTCCATTATAAACATAAACACTTTATAGTCATGGTTTATAATTGAAATGGGCCTACATGAAGTTGGATGTGATGGGTCTTTACCATCTTTATCTATTGCAGCCACCACCGTTTTCTCCTAGGATGTTTATCCTCCTTTCAAAACAATATTAAACAAAACCTTGCAGATCTTTCACTTTTCCACAGGAATGCCGTCAGTTCCTGGAGCCCTTCCTGTTTATTGGTTGTAATCAACATTTTTATCTCATATCCTCCTTTTCTAACTGTTAGTAATTGAGCATCATCTCCCTCTAACCTTGGCATATTTAATTATTCCATAAATATTTATGTGTATACTTTTTCTTGATTTCCACATTTCTCTGCTTTATACAGATGTTCATAACATTTCTGAAATGTTTCTAATATCTCTACAGGATCTCTGGTTATTTTCCTTATTACAGGCTCCCTAAGCCGGGCAACAGCCCTTTCTCCATTCTGTTGCCTAAGCCATTGTGCTAAAATCTGTGATCTGGAGTTATCAAAAAACAGTTGCTTAACAGCAGTCTTTCTAAACTTATGCATATTATCAAGGTAGTCCCTTATTTTCTATTTAGCACTCTGCAGTTGTACCTCTTGTTCTGTGAGATCGCCAGTATTCTGCAACAGTTTAACATGTATTAGTTCCTCAAAATAATTCTTGTTACTTTTCAATCGTATCTGTTTTTCTTTTATTTGCACCCTATTTTTGAACTGTACTTATATTTTACCCCACCCTCTAGCTATATTTTGTGTATAATTTTATATATCTTCCCTAATAACTCCCAAATAATTTCCACTACCCATTCCTTGAATTCCACTTTGTTTAACAGAGAGGTGGGGAAGCACTAGTGCTTCAGTTTTATTTCATGATTCTGCATTTTGTTAATTGTTATTTGCCTGTGATCTGAAATAGCTGTTGTGTGTGTCTCTAAACTTGCAATTAAGTGCACATGTTCTTGTTAAATATTTTTGCCTAGCCCAGTTTTTGTACTTTGAGGAATAATATGTAAATTCTCTGTCTGAGCTCCTACTACTGAATTCACATCTTCCATACCAAATATTTTCATAAATTTCTTCAAAAATCTGCCTTAAATTGTTATATTTTCCCTTCTACGTCCCCCAAATTCATCCTCAGTTTTGCAAATCAAATTACAATAACCACCTATAAGTAATATTTCATGATTAAAACCAATTATTTCTCCCAGAATTTTCTTTAGCTCCATTGTAGCTGTTTTAAGTGGAATATAAATACATGCCAGTGTAATAATACTCCCTTGCCAGTAGCTCTTTACTACTACAAATCTACCATTATTCTTTTTTTTTCCCTTTTCTGTAACTATTGGAGCTCTTCTAGCAATTAAAGTACTCCCCTTTTCCTTTGTCCCAGATGTTTCTCTGAATATTCATCCTGAAATTCTTTCTTTTTCAAATTCGCATGTTCATTTCTTTCCAAATGAGTCTCCTGTAGCATAGCCATTTTTACTCTGCACTTTTGAGTATAGTTCACTACTCTGTCTTTTTTGTATATACCTGTGAGACCATTCTCATTTAAAGATGATATGGACAATGTTGTCATTGTGACAAATTAGAGAATGGGTGACCAGTGGATTGGCACCCTAATTGGAGAACAAATTATGTTAAGTTGTCTATCTCGCCTTCGTTCTTGCTGGTTGGGATCGGAGCCGATCCTCGGCTCTGACTCTGCCATCTTCTATAGCTCAAGAGCTGTTTACTGGCTCGAGGCTTCCCCTTATCCCATAATGCCTAGCGCTAGCTACCCAGATCTCGTTTGCTGCTTCAGCTGCGAGGTGTCGTTTTTCTGGCTCAGGCTCGTATAAAGTTTCTTTATAGAACTTTTTTTACTGGAAATAGTCTTTTTCCTAGGGATTTTTGTTAGTTTTAGTCTTATACTTGTGTTAGCTAAGTGTGTATTTGTAGCTTCCTTTCCTTCCTTTTAGAACTCGTTTAATTTAGAGAGTTCTCCCCCTTCCCCCTCCTTATTCCTGTCAGGTTAGCCATTTAAGTTAGAAGCTTTCCTTCTATCTTCTTTATAGGCTAGCCGACTGTGTTTTTCTCTTTAGACTGTATTTTGATTGGTTAGCTATTGCTGTATTTTTTGTTACAGGATGTCCAAAGAATCCAAGGTGTCTGGGTTCAAGAAGTGTGACTCATGCTGCCAGAAAATATCTCTGACAGATGGGCACACTTCTTGTGTCTATTGTTTAGGCGCTGTGCACCTGCAGGACTCTTGTTCTATCTGCCATGCATTTAGTCCAAGAGTTCTGCAGGAGAGTAAGAATAAGCTTATTCTTAGGGGCCTTTTAAAGCCCCAGGATTCACCGGCCAAGACTCAGCTTGTGAAATCCCCTAAATCTACCAAATCGTCGGCTCCAAGTTCGGAGCCATCTTTGGTTCAGACTCTACCTGCTACTTCAGTTCCTGCTAGAACCAATAAGACTATCTCCCCGTCGGCTCCATCAGAAACTGCGGAGCCTTCGCGGTCCACAAGAGGCTGAGGTCCCCTTCTCTGGAATAGATGCATTTGGCTCCTCGGTCCCCCTGCTGCAAAGCGTGCGCAGTCACAGATCATCTCACTCCTCTTGATCCTCTAGGCTCTCGGATCATGACGTGGAGAGAGTGGTCAGTAGGTTGCTAAAGTCACAGGCACTTGCCAAGATGTTGTCCAGCCCTCCTCAACAGGTGTCGGCTCCATCCACTTCTATCGAGGTTCCTCCTCCGACTCCATTGAGCTTGGAGCCAGAGTTCATTGGGTTTCGAGTAGTGGAACCTTCGGCTCCGATAACTTTATCTCCCTCGGTTCTGTCATTGGCTCCGATTCCCTCGATGGTGCCGTCCGTCGAGGGATCTGGATGCCAGGGCTCCCTCGATGGCTCCGTGGGGGCGAGTGGCATCGGACCCTTGCCCGACCCCGTTCTCCCTCTTGGAGCTTCGGCGCAGGTGAGCTCGGCTCCTACATCGGCCTCGGAGCCGTCTCCTTCGGTGCGGAGAAGGATTCAGATTTCCTCGGAACCAGAGCTTTCTCTGCATCGTGGCAGGGACGCCTTCGATGTCATAAGGAGTGTGCTGGCCACTGAGTCAGCTCCACTATCGGCCCCATCGTCTCCGTCCCCTGTAGTGCCTGTGCCAACCTCTGCTCCTCCTCCAGACCCCAAGCGTGGGGAACCAGCGCTCCAGGGCACCCCATTGGGTGTTTCCTCTTCTTTCGAGGCCTCCCCTGAACATTCAGAGGAGCCCCCTCATAAGAAGAAGTGCAAGAGGAAGCACACCGACTCCCCTGAGTCTGTCACTTCAGATACAGACATAGATGATTCGGAAGGGTCCCTGAGATCCCCCTCTGAAGATGTTTCCTTTTTGGACATCCTCACGTCTGGCAAGTTCATCACAGCACCCCATGATATGCATTTCCTTACCAAAGGTGTTCCTGTTGATGCTATGGTGGTAGCAGCAGCCACCAAAAAAGAGTTAGCTGAAACCTCTTCTTCTGTCCATCCTCCTAACAAGGAGTCTAGAACCATGGACAGATACGGGAAGCGAATGTTTGCTTCAGCGACCTTTTCTATGAGGTCACTGAACTACTTATGCCATTTTACCTGGCTTCAGAGGGATCTCCTTAAAGAGCTCGGCGGTACCCTTCAAGATCCATCAGCTGAGAGGGCTCAGGCTAAAGTGGCTTCCCAGCTAGCGACTCTTAATTCTGTAGTCAACTCCCCCATGAGGCTCATTTCTTATGCATCCGATGGTGTGAGTAGAGCCACAGGTACGGGTGTGGCCCTTAGGAGACATGCATGGATGCGGCTGTGTAACTTTGTGGAACCCTTTAGAGTGTTATTCACCAACACCCCCTTTGATGGTTCCTTTCTTTTTGGACCACAGGTGAAAGACACTTTGACTAGGTGTGAGCAAGAAGGCAAGACTCTGTCTGCCGTGGGAGTCCCTTTTTCCACTCCTTCCAGACCATAACCCAAGGGTCAGAAGAGTGGTAAAATGTGGTTCCAAAAATCCCAAGGAGCCTCGCCTGACACACGTAGCGATTTTTCCTTCAGGGGCAGAGGGGGAAATAACAATAGACGCCTTCCTCATGGCAGAGGGGGTCCGCAGAACCAGTGCAACAGAGAATCCTTCTCTGAGAAGCCCTTTCAGCATCCCTGAAGGGTTGCCCGGCTGCCCACCTCTGGAGGCAGTCGGGGGAAGACTTTCACTGTACCCAAAAGCCTGGCAAAGTTTAACGCAAGACAAATGGGTACGGTCAATTATATCCGGAGGTTACAAAATTCCCTTCTCTCAACCCCCCCCCACCCCCACCGTTGAGCAAATCCCTTCCAGATGTTCCACTCAATCTGAGGGACCAAGCAGTCATAGAAGTTTCAAGACTGATAGAAAGAAAAAGAGTCATCCAGGAAGTCCCGGCAGACCAACACGGATCCGGAACTTACTCCAGGTTCTTTTTGGTGCCAAGAAAGACAGGGGAATGGAGACCGATTCTGGATATCAGCAGACTAAACAAGTCTGTTCAAAGAACAAAGTTTCGGATGGTCACGCTACAGTCCATTCTACCCTTTCTGGGTCAGGACAATTGGATGTGCTCCATAGATCTTCAGGATGCGTACTACCACATCAAAATGGACAGGCGTTCCAGGAGATTCCTTCACTTCCGGCTGGGAGCCAGTCATTACCAGTTCAGAGCTCTCCCCTTTGGTCTCACCACAGCCCCCAGGGTGTTCACCAATTGTATGGCAGTGGTCACGGCTCACCTGAGAAGTCGAGGATTCCAGGTGTTTCCATATCTAGATGACTGGCTCCTCACTGCTATTACCAGGCATCAACTTCTGCAAGCCAGGGACTACACTGTCACAATCTGCTCCCAGCTATGCATTACAATAAACTTCGAAAAATCTGCCTTGTTGCCCTGTCAGTCTATCACCTATATAGGAGCAGACTTGGACACAAAGAACATGTCCGCAAGGCTACCGCCAGAAAGGGTGTCTACAATTCACCAGCAAGTACAAATTCTAATGCAGAGCAAAAGGATCCAAGTCAGGTTCGTCCTTCAAACTTTGGGTTCCATGGCAGCGGCAATTCTTCCAATCCCACTGGCCCGCTTTCACATGAGGATCCTTCAGTGGCTTCTGTTCACACAGTGGTCTTTCCAACAGCTAACCATGTCTCACATGATCATGATTACAGAAGCATGCCAAAGGCACCTTTCCTGGTGGATGATCTCCCCACTAGTGACTCAGGGCAGACCCTCCATTCATCCCCCTCCGGTTGCCACAGTGACCACAGACGCCTCCCTAATAGGGTTGGGGGGGCATTATCAGGGCAGGACAGTCCAAGACACTTGGCAGCCTCACCAGTAGCACCTGCATATAAACGTCCTAGAAGCCATGCTGCTAGTGTTGCAAGCTCTTCAAGACTCTCTCCCTTCTGGGACCATTGCAATTCAAATGGACAACATGTCAGTGGTCTGGTACATCAACAAGCAGGGCGGAACCAAGTCCTACCCCCTATGTCGAGAAGCACTCGGACTCTGGCAGTGGGTGATTTCTTCCCAACGATTTCTGATTACGACGCACATCCCTGGGAGGTCCAACGTCATAGCGGACAGGCTCAGCAGAGCTATTCTCATGCCTCACGAGTGGTCTCTGAATCAGGTAGTTGCGGATCTGATCTTCCACAAATGAGGACAGCCTTGCTGTGATCTTTTTGCCTCCCCCTTCAACAGCAAATGCAGCAACTACTTCTCCCTCCTTCCACTTCCAGGTCACGCACCCAGAGACGCTGTAGTCCACGATTGGTCTCAGGGACTTCTTTATGCCTTCCCTCCGTTTCCCCTGATACCGAAACTCATACAGAAAGCAATATCGTTGGGTTGCAAAATGATCCTCATTGCTCCCTACTGGCCTCGACAGATATGGTTTCCGTTCCTGCACTATTACTTTCTTGATCAGCCGTGGACTCTGGATCTGATTCCAGACCTACTGATTCATTAATCAAACGGGCTGCAGCAATCCCTCCGAACACTCCAGCACACAGCTTGGTTGCTCCACTTCCAACCTTAGCCAGGCTTCCCAGCATTTCCCCATCCATGTGTGAGATTATTGTCTCCTCTCACAAGTCCACAGCTAGAAAGACTTATGCTAGCAAATGGAAACGTTTTTCTTGTTGGGAAGAGGTTAGGAACGTAGATCCTTTTTCAGCCCCAGTCCACGAAAGTTTGGAGTTCCTAGCACAACTTTTTCATTCTGGGTCCGCTTCTGCTACAGTCAGGGTACAATTGGCAGCCATTTCTAACTTTCATGTTGGGTTGTTTAATTCAAACATTATGTCTCATATGCCCTGTAAAGCCTTTTTAAGAGGGACTACTCTCCTTAGACCTCTATTCAGAGATCCCCCTTCTCCTTGGGACCTTGATTTGGTACTAACCTCCTTAATTATGCCCCCCCTTTGAACCTGCAGCATCCTGCTCCATTAAGTTCCTATCTTGGAAAACACTTTTTTGGTAGCTATTACTTCAGCCAGACGCATCTCTGACCTTCAGTCACTGTGTGTTCGTCCTCCATACTTGGTTTTTCATAAGGACAGGGTTGCTCTGATGACTAATCCCGCATTCCTTCCGAAAGTCTGCTCAGAAAACAATTTAAACCAATCTATAGACCTTCCTGTGTTTTTCTCTAACTACACCAACAAGGCAGAATACAAATTACACCAAATGGACGTTCATAGACAATTGCGTTTTTACTTGCATAGGACTAAGAAAATAAGGAAGTCAGACCAACTACGCTCTAGGCAAACAAGGTCTTCCAGTTCCCAAAGTGACCTTATCCAGGTGGTTGTCTCACATTATTACTTTCATTTATCAGTTGAGAAACAGAGTTGCCTATCAAACCAAAAGGTCATTCTACTAGGGCCTTGGCCACCTCGGTAGCCTTCCAGTCTAGGTTGCCCATGGACTCTATATGTGCAGCTGCTACGTGGGCAAATCCTCATACCTTTATTTCTCATTACAAGCTAGATATGGTCTCCAGGAGCAGAGCTGGCTTTGGTTCCACTGTTCTGAAGAGTCTGTTCCAATGAGCCACCCAGGTTTGTAGGTGCTAGGGACGCTGTCCCAACCAGCAAGAATGAAGGCGAGATAGACAACTTAACATAAAGAAGTTATGTACCTACCATAACATTCCATGTTGGTTGTCTTCATCTTGCCTTCTTTCTTGCGTCCCACCCTCCATCACCCTGTCCTATTGGATCGAGAGGAGTTTTGGTTTCACTGGCTGAGTGTTCTCTGGTTTGTTTCCTCTACTGACTTAGATAGTATGACAGGTATGCTCAACCTGTTTGTTTAGACAGGTTGATTTTCTGGCTATGTCTGGGGTTAGCTATTACAAACAAGATCTGGGTAGCTAGCGCTAGGCATCATGGGATAAGGGGTAGCCTCGAGCCAGTAAACAGCTCTCGAGCTATAGAAGATGGCCGAGTCGGAGTCGAGGATTGGCTCTGATCCCAACCAGCAAGAAAGAAGGCGAGATGAAGTCAACTAACATGGAATGTTATGGTAGGTATATAACTTCTTTTTCTCCACCAAGGTGTTAATATACAGGTAATTCCTGCTAAAAAAATCCATCTGGCATTTCATGGCAGGATATTAAGCTGCTGTGGGGCTTGGACTTGAAAGAAAGCTAACATCTGCCATTATTTTACACAAGTTAAGCAGCAATTTTGGTGTTGAGAAAAAAATAGAAAAGTGTGTGTGTGTGTGTGTGTGTGTGTGTGTGTGTGTGTGTGTGTGTGTGTGTGTGTGTGTGTGTGTGTGTGTGTGTGTGTTTGTGTGTCTGTCTGTGTGCGTGCGTGCGTGTGTGTGCATGAGAGTGAGATTGATCGAGTTATTTCATTCACATGCCCTAAACACTGCTCTTACTATTTAGCTAGTATTAATGAACATAAAAAAAGAAAGAAAAGTTTGCGCTTGTGTATGTGTGTTTGTTTCTGTCTGCGTGTGTCTTGCTTCGTGAAAGCAGAAGTGTGTGTGTGTTTGTGTGTCTGAGAGATTGAGAGTAAAATGGACCAGTTGCAGCAGTTGTTAAGAGGTTTACTTACCTCTCAACCTCTTAGCTCAAGAAATATGGCTTTAACTTAAAATAAAGGGGGCACAAAGGCTCAAAAATAGAAGCAGCTTTTAAATATACAGTAGGTAAAGGACTATTTTACATCAAAAATATATAAAAAAGTAATGAAAAAAATAAATAACTAAAACACAACAATTTTACATACATCCCATTTTATAAGTGCAATAATGCCCTCCAGGGTGTGTGTTACTGTGCAAACAGTGCCCTTCCAAGGGTGCAGAGGCCCTCCACCTGCAGTGTCTGGCCTCATAACACCGTTAGGTGGATGTTATTTACACAGTAACACACACTTTGTTGGGCATTATTGCTAGTTTATTCCTACCTGTTATGTATAACAGCTTTTTTTAATGTCTAGTTTCAGCATTTGTGTTAACATTAACACTATTATTTGGCAGGTTGTTCTTTAATACAATTGTTTCTTGTCATTTCCATTTGAAGCTATGTCACATCTTACAAGACTTTTTCTTTTAATGAAAACTCTCAAATAAAAACCAACCCCTCCTAAACACTTACATAACCTATTATCTTAATACAAATAAAATAAACTGTGTACGTCTTTAACTAAAGAAGTTTAACCCTCTTAATAGGAACAGATGTCCCAGATTGACAGCTACACTCACAGGCTTGACTTGACCTGTAATAAAGGTTAGACGCATGGTACAGCTTGTGCTTCTACTTAATACTAAGTGGTTTCTGTTTTTGTCTTATCTTTATTCGTCTCCCAGGTGTAGAAAACAACTTGAAAGCTTTCTGAAAACATTATTTCCTAGCAATTGAAAAATTGCAGACAGAGACAAAAATGTCTGAAAAACCAGGACTAGGAATCTTACTGTATTGTCTTTAGGGTTGAGCTAATTGCTGGCCTTGAAGGGTGGAAGTTTTTGAAATTGTTTTATAGCTTTCAGATGCTGCAAAAGATATTATAAAAGCTCTGGGTGTGGATAGTACCAGTCAGGTTACCAGATGTGATGTAATTCCATAACCAGCATTGAAATGATTCTTTAGAGATTAGTGAGAGCTGTGAAGGAGCTCTCACAGCAGCAATTTGCTTTTTTTGGAACCTGACAGGAAGGATATCTCACACAACCTCACACCTCATCTTGACTTGCTTTAGTAAGTAACTTAACTAAGGAACAGTAATTCTTTAGTCAGTCAGCAAAATATAGTGAGATTCGTTAAGTATTGTTTTTCTTCATATGTGTGAATCTATCCAACTTCATTTTTATATCTCCTGTGATTGAAACTCTGGTGTTTATTGTAACTAGATATTCAGTAGTCTCTTGTCTTATATTTTATTATTTATTATTAAATATTTTTATACCTTTCCTTGTTGCTGCTCTTTTAGAGAATAGTTTTAACTTCTTAAGAGTACTTGTGCTTAGTTTACTGTTGCTGTGGCTGTTCCTGAAAGCCTTGCTGCATTGGTCAAACTCTACCATTTGAATTAGTAATCATTTTGCTCAGTATAATTGTGTACCCTTGTAATAGCCTTAGAGTAGCTGACTGGTGGGAGCATAATTGCCTTATAGTATGGGCATTGGAGGCACAGCTGGTAAATCTATGCCAGCCTTTCCCAGTTTTGTGTGTGTGTATGTGTGTGTATGTGTGTGTATGTGTGTGTGTGTGTGTGTGTGTGTGTGTGTGTGTGTGTGAAAATCAAATATCCAAGTGTGTGTGTCAACTACTTGGAACAGGGACACAGAGATCCAAAGTGGTCAGTGTGGATTCTTGTTTAGGGCCTGGAGAGAGACATGGAGTCTAGCCTCCAGGTCTAGAGTGTGCTCCCTGTGTTCTTTTAAGGGAAATTGTGCTTGGTACAGAGAGCTGTATCTGAAAATACTGTGTGTATCCATTTTTGTTCCTAGTGGCTGTCCCTCACTGGTGTCAATGATGAGGATTAAGGCTCCTTGATTACTGGCCCGGAGTAGGGACTGTCACATATTGGTGGCAGAGGTGGGATATTAATTGAACTTCAGTAGCCTGTAGGCAGTTGTCACTGCAGGTGTGTGTGTACTCTCAGCAGCCACAAGGTAAACACAGAGTCTCATTTTCACAACAGTTTTATTTATTTTTGTTAGTTTGGTTTAATCAGGGAAAGCAGGCAAAGATGTCAGGAAAGGATTATGGCAAGCTGATAAAGAACCAGATGGCCAGGGTTTATGAAGCCAGGTCATGCCAACCTGACTAAAGAGGAAATCAATTCAGCCTTAATTGCAGCTACATCATGGACCAACAACCAGTCTGGTGATGGGAATGTGCAGCCTTCATAAACAGGACAGTTGACCTTTTCATCACAGGATTTAAAAAAAAAAACATCTGGAGTTAGAGGCTTGAACTGGAGGTCAAATGTTTGGGATTAAAATCAGCGGAGAGACTGCAACAGGCAAAACAGATGGAATTAGAATTAGAAGATAGACTTCAGCTTTTGGAGGCTGAATAAAGTGATAGACTGCTGCAGGCAAAACAGAATTAGAATCGGCAGAGACTCCTGTGTTTGGAGGTCAAAGAAAAGCAGAAACAGTGCCAGCATGAGAGGGAGATGCTGACTCTGTCAGGGTCATGGAGGTAATGTGGAAGCAAATAACTGAAGCCCAGAAGCAATAAAGGTCAAATTTCTTCCACAGTTACAGAAGGTGATAATTTTTGATAGTTGTATTCGTAACCATACAGACCACCAGTAAGAAGCTTGGATCACTGTATAGAAACAAGACAGTTTTAACCCCCCCCCCCCCGGCCAGGACTGCAATCGCCCAATCACACCTACTCTCTACTCTTTTTATATGCCTCGCCTGTGCTCTCAAACCTCAACAAATCCGAACTAGGTAAGCTGTCCCATAGCTACAATCATATTGCCAGATTCGTCACTGGCTCCACCTATAGAACCCACCACTGCCATAACCTTAAACAACTAGAGTGGCTAGAACTGCCCAGCTTAATTCAATTCAATCAACTCGTAATAGCGCACAAAATTTTGTACCACCCTGAGGATACCTCCTCACTTAAAAATATCATTAAGTCATATAGCAACCTATGATACCTACAGTCAGCCGATAAACTACTGGCCCAAACCCACAAAGCTAATAACTTTGCTGGTGAATCCCTGTTTGCCAACTTCATTGGCAAAACCTGGAATTCATTGCCAAACTGTATAACCCTAAAATCCTCCAAAAGTCTCTTAAAAAAAACTCAAACAGTATCTCAAAGTGAATTGGCTAGCCCATGTACCAACCCTGATTAAGTTATAAACTAAAAGCATATTCTGCAATTATCATAACTTGTAACTACATCACCAAGCTTTGCTTCCAGTCTGATGTCTCTTACTTTTAATTGTCTGTCCATGAGAATTGTGAGTCCCTACTAGGGAACACTACTAACCCATTGTATATAATCACTTTGTTTTTATAATTGTTTGCTAACTTCTGTGTAATCTGTATATGTTTGTCTATGTGGAGCTTTTCTCTTCGGGCCTCCACTGAAAATGGACATGCATCCAGTTGGACTGTCCTGGTAAACAAATGTAAAATAATAATAAAATAATATATTTGAAAGAGTATGTAAACAGTATAATGTTGACAAAGGGCTCTGGGTATGGTTCATGACCCCCTTACTCTATTGTAAATCTGTAACTGCTGTTTCTAAATTGTTTGATACTGATTGTTTAAACTATGATAAAGTTAAACAATATTTGTTGGACTGTTTTAATTTCATACCTGAAGCTTAAGAAAAGAGATTTGTGAGCATAGACACAAGGCAGATGTATTTTCTGTGAGTGCGGTGAATTGAGGAACTTTAAGGACTCCTTGCGGGATGAACTGTGAGAGATGCTGGGTGGGAAGATTGGTCTTATGAGGGAGACGACTTTTCTGAGCTATTGTACAGAATCGGGATTGCCTAGGCATGTTAAGGCCTTGCTGTGTCTAATAATGGTGGCTGCCAAAAAAGCAATTACTAGAAAATAGAAATCAAAATCTAAACTAACTGTACTAGAAGTAGTGAATATGGTAACAGATAAAACAAATGGAATCAAGATCTTTAGAAAAGGGTAGGAGAAAACCACAGTGGAAAAAAGGGAATTGTAGGAACAGTACATACAAAGGAGGAATGAGGTTTAAAAGGCAGCAGGGCTTAAATGAGCTGCGTAATGTTTGAAAAAGATTGGGTAGATTGTAAGTCTTGTGTCTTTTGGCTTTTCCCGGTTAGGGGTCGCCACAGCGGAACTCCAGTCCGCTAATGATTGGCAGTCGATGTTTACGTGCCGAGTTGCCGGCCCTGACGCACAACCTTCAACGAAGATACGGAGTCGGACTTCCCAGTAAACAAATGTTAAATAAAAAATAAATAAAATAAAGATGTTTTTGTTTATAAAAAGGCAGGGATTGAATAATTTATGTAATGTTGCTTAGTTTATATGATTTTTGCAATATATGTGAAGGATAATGTTTGTAGTGTGATTACACATTTGCCGGTGTCACAAATGATATTCAATAAAGGTGTTTGGGGGAAAAAAGTATTAAGGCTGCTAAAAAAGTGTATGCTGAGTTAAGTACTTATTTTCATAGGCGAGTGTCAGGGCACCACTTTTGAAAGGCTGGCAGACCTTTTGGTGAGGGAACAAGCCCCTAGCATTTTGCCTGAGGACATGAGAATCTCGTTGGCTGACCAGGAGTTTAACTTTGCAGATGAGCTGGGGAGAAAAGGGGATCTCTACTTAGCAAGCAGGGCACCACTTCACAGGAAGAGGATACCCAGTGCTTCACATGGATATAAGGTAATCCTTGCTGGGCAGCCTAAACCACCCCAACAGAGTCACTAGTAACACAAGAAGCCACTACTTCAGGTATATGGCCATGGTCATGGATTAGATGTTTGAAATGTAACCAGAGGGGTCATGTAGAATACAAATGTCCACTGAAGCAAGGTGGACAATAGAAGGTGAGGGAGCCAGCGAGTGGGAATAACCACATGCCAGTGGTAAGTTGTCTGGAGGCAACAGGGGTACCAAATTATCAGTGGAGTTTGGAAGGCAGGCCACTGGTAAGAGAGAGACAGCCTCTGACTAACCATTGTGAAGCCTGCAGTTGTTAAAGAGGAGCAGTACTTGCTTGGCCAGTCCACTCCAGTCAGATCTTTAGGAGGGACCTCATTCCAAATAATTTTCGCCATGGTTCACCTTGACTGGGAAGGTGAAAAAGGAAGCTAGCAGGTAGGTGTGTTTGAGGATATCCCTGCAGATGTCTTGATAGGGAATGGTTTTGATAATGCAGTACCTTGTGTGCATGCAGTTACACACAGTTAGGTTTGGAGACAGGCACGTGGGTCTGGTAGCCTGGGAGGGACCTAGACAGACCCCACACCAGAAGCTGGGGCTGGTGATATGGCTATTTCAGGGAGGGATCTACACTGTAGCATTGAGGCTGAAAGTGAACCAAAGCTGCTGGTAGGTACTGATGCTCCCATGGACAGGGTGACTGCAAGGACAGAGGTGAGTGATAATACACAGGCTGACAGAAAGGCACTGCTGTCAGAAGATACCAGTGCTTCCTGTGGACAGGGAGATTGGAAACGTCACAAAGGCAGAGGTGAGATGGGTTCAGCTTGTCGGACCCTACCTTATGAGGCTTGTGGGAAGTAGCTAAGGAGACATCTGATTCTCAAGGAAAGGGGGAGTCTGTATACTAGAACAATGGGTTACTGTATAGAGAGTAGACCTCTGAAGGAGGGCTAGAAGGTGAGGTATTACAACAGCTGGTAGTGCCAGACCCTACCATTTGGCACTTCTAGCCATAGCCCATGAAATTCCTTTTGCAAGTCGTGGGCATAAAGTGTACCAAGAGACATATGCAGAACTTTTATTGGCCTGGGATTGTAAGGGATGTAATAAGGTACTGCAGGACCTGTGAGCAGTGCCAAAAGATAGGCAAGGCAAGGAGACAAGGTCAAAGCTCCTTTGATGCCTTTGCCTGTGATTGAAGAGCTGTTTCAGAGGATAGGTATGGATATTATGGGGCCTCTGAGTACCCCAAGTTCCACAGGGAAGGAGTATATCCTGGTGGTAGTAGGTTATTCTACTAGATACCCTGCGGCAGCGGCTATGTCTTCCATCAAGGCAGAGAAGGTGGCAAATACTTAGTTAGAGATTTTCTCAGGGTCGGTTTCCAGAGAGAAATACTAAATGACAGAGGTGCCAATATCATGTCAGACTTGCTGGCTTGCCTGTGGAAACGCTGTGGGATAAAGCACCTAAAGACCACCCCTACCCACACCCAAGACTAATGGTCTTGTGGAGAGGTTAAACTCTACACTAAAGACCATGTTACGGGCATTTGCAGGCCAGTTTGAGAGAGTGGAACAGATATTTACCACATCGGCTGTTTGCATGCAGAGAGGTAGCCCAGGTATCCCAGGTTCACCCTTTGTGTTGCTGTATGGGCATAGTGTGAGGGGGGTTTTAGATTTCATTTCTGATGAGTGGGAGGGCGAGTGTGAATTCCACAAGGAGTCTATTGTGGCATATGTCCTAAACCTCAGGACAAGACTTTGGGAGCTAATGGACTTGACTGAAGAGAACCTGGCTGTAGCCCAACAGCAGAAAAAGGTCTGGTATGACAGGAATGCTCCAGCCCGAGAGTATGCTGTGGGACAGCAGGTTATGGTGCTCATTCCTATCAGACACAATAAGATGCAGGCAGATTGAGAGGGACCCTTCAAAGCGGTAAGGAAGGTCAGTGATGTTAATGACATGGTAAACCTGCTAGGCAGGAGGCAGGGGCACAGATTGTACCATGTTAACATGTTGAAGCTTTACCATGATAGGTAGGCCCTGGTGCTGAGTATTTGCAGTGGATGGCAGGTGGAGTCTGAGAGGGATTTGGTGACTGATCTCCTCAGTGAGGCATGGACTGACACCTCAGTGGAAGGTGTAGCAGTGTCCCAGCGGCTATCTCCTACTCAGGCTTGAGAAATAAGAGCAGTGTTACAGGAGTTTGGGGGCATGTTTGCTGGAAACATGGGTGCATCCACCTGGTGCAGCACCATGTGGATACAGGACCCCAAAGGCCTATCAAGCAGGCCCCGTACAGTGTGCCTGAGCAAGTCAGAATGTGAGGGAGGAGATGCAGGGAATATTAGAACTGGTGGTAATCCAGGAGTCCAGCTGTCCCTGGACCTCCGCAGTGGTGCTGGTACCAAAGAAAAATGGCAGCACCAGGTTCTGTGTGGTTAGAGGCTTACTCCATGCCTAGGACAGATGAAGCCTTAGAGCAGCTGGATGGGGCTAAGTATTTGACCACTGTTGATCTGATCAAGGGCTACTGGCAGGTGCCCTTGACTCCCACCATTAGAGAGAGATCATCCTTTGTGACTCATTTCAGAATATACAAGTTCACGTAGATACCCTTTGAAGTGAAAAATGCTCTAGCAACCTTCTAGAGGCTGGCAGATCATATTCTAGCAAGAGCAGGAGATTATGCCCTTGCTTACCTGGACTATATTGTTGTCTACAGCCATTCCTGGCAAGAGCACCTTCAGCATGTCAGAAAGTTCCCAGGCAGACTGCAAAGGGCAGGGTTGACCATTAAGCCCAGCAAGTGTCAGGTTGGTATGGCAGAGGTCTCCTTCCTGGGACATAGAGTGGGGAGTGGTAAAATCAGGCTAGAACCTGCCAAAGTGGAAGCTATTCAGACATAGCCAGCCTCTGTTACCAAAAAGCAGGTGAGGGCCTTCTTGGGGAGAGTGAGGTACTATAGAAAATTTGTTCCCGATTATAGTTCAATAGCTACTCCCTTCCCAGACCTGATGAGGAAAAGCAGGCCAGATAAGATAGTATGGAACCCAGCCTGTGAGCAGGTATTCCAGAAGTTTAAAGGGGCTTTGGGAGGAATCCCTGTGTTAGCCAGTCTAGATTACAGCAAATAATTTGTTCTGGTGGTGGATAGTTCAAAACATGAGGTGGAGCTATACTCAGGTTTCCTCAGAGGGAGAAGAGCACCCAGTTGTATATCTCATCTGTAGACTGCAACCCAGGGACGAATGTTATGTAGCTGTAGAAAAAGAATGTCTAGCTATAGTATGAGCACTGCAGAAACATCAGCCCTATCTTTATGGAAGGAAATTCACTGTGGTTACAGACCACAATCCTTTAACATGGCTACATTGTGCCAGCCAGAAAAATGCCAAGTTATTAAGGTGGAGCCTAGGGTTGCAGGCATATGAAATGGCAGTGCATCCCTGTAGTGGGGTCAGCAATGCCAATGCAGATGGGATCTCAAGACAAGGGTATAGGTTAATGTGTTCCCAGACAGGCTCATTTCTCTGAGGCAGCATTTTTCCATGGTCACTTGAAAAACTGGCTTGAGCCTTCCAAGGGGGGAGAGATGTGATGATATGAGTTAGTGCCAGCTGTGCCAGGGAGAGTAGGGCAGTGCATGTGTAACATATGCCAGCGCATCTAGCTGGAGTTTTGTAAAGAATTTTATGTCATTTGACTATCACACTGATTTGTAGAGATGCTTGTGTTAAAAATGCAGTAACAGTGGGTCCTGCTGGACAAAAAAGAAGTGTACATGTATGTCAGACAATATTGCTATAACTGATTAAATGTATATGTTTTAACAGAATTCTGGAAGGGAAGAGGTTAATCTCAATCTAGCCTTTTTTGAAAAATAGGTTGAAAATTAAATTAGTTGGTTTATGCCATAAAGATTTTAACTTACAGGACTGATTGCAGCCAGAGACAAATATGTCTGGGAAAACCAGGACTAGAAATCTTACTGTATTGTCTTTAGGGGTGAACTAATTATTATCCTGGAAGGGTGGAAGTTTTTGAAATTGTTTTATAGCTTTCAGATGCTGCAGCAGATCTTAGCAAAGCTCTGGGCGTGTATTGTATCAGAGGTAGGTGATCAGACATGACGTCATTCTATAACCAGCACTGAAATTAATCTTTAGAGATTAGTGAAAGATATGACAGAACTCTTGCAGCAGTAATTTGTTTTTCGTAACCTGACAGGAAAGATGTCTCACAGATGTCTCACACAACCTCACACCTCATCTTGCCTTACTGTAGTAAGCAACTCAACACTCATCATCTTGCCTTGCTGTAGTAAATAACTTAACTATGGAACACTGATTCTTTACTCAGTTAGGAAAATATAGTGAGATTATTTAAGTATTGTTTTTTGTATTTGTGTGAATCCATCCAACTGTGTTATTTTTTTATATCTCCTGTGATTGAAAGTCTGGTGTTTATTGTAACTAGATATTCAGTATTGTCATGCTTTCTATTTTATTTATTATTATTAAATATTTGTATACCTTTCATTGTTGCTGGTCTTTTAGAGAATCCTTTTCACATCTTAAGAGTACTTATGCTTAGTTTAGTTACATTTCAGCCACTCCTGAAAGCCTTGCTGCATTGGTCAAACTCTACCATTTGTATTAGTATTCATTTTACTCAGTATAATTGGGTACCCTTGTATAAGAGCCTTAGAGTGGCTGACTGGTGGGTGCATAGTTACCCTTATAGTCTGGGCAGTGGAGAGACAGCTGGTAAATTTTTGCCAGCCTTTCCCAGATGTGTGTGTGTGTGTGTGTCTGTGTGAAAATTAAATATTCGAGTGTGTGTGTGTGTGTGTGTGTGTGTGTGTGTCAGCTACTTGGAACAGGGACACAGAGCTCCAAAGTGGTCAGTGTAGAATCTTGTTTGGGGCCTGGAGAGAGACGGAGAGTCCAGCCCCAGGTCTGGAGAGTGCTCCCTGTGTGCTTTTAAGGGGAATTGTACTTGGTACAGAGAGCTGCATCTGAAAATACTGTGTGTATCCATTTTTGTTCCTAGTGGCCATCCCTCACTGTTTTCAGTGCTGAGGATAGAGACGCCTTGATTACTGGCCCTGAGTAGGGACCGTCAAAGGAGTTGTCACTCATTCATCACTAACACATATAATAAGAAGGCTTGGGATTTCATTCAGATGCTTTAATACATACAAACACATCAGGATGGATAACATTATCATTAAATACGAATGAACTAGTTAACTGACAGAGCTTACATACATACATGCTTACATCTCAACAGCTAACTACAAAATGGCTGTCAGACTTGCACGTGCTCAGAATTTATACACTTGGGCAAGCCCTTGGATAGCTTCTTAAAGGTATATACACACATATTGATCTACATCTTATCACTTAAAATGATTGCCCTTTATGCAAAACAATATCAGCGTTTGACATACATTACTATACACATTAGAAACAAAACACATGGAGTACACAACTAGAAGTTTGCCTAGTTTATCTTGGAAAAGATCAGCATGGGTAGAAAAAATGTGCTGGGCAAAATCAGAGTAGTGGTCTTTTAAGCTAACTTGTGGGCCTCTTTATTAAATGAAACCAGTCCCATTTTCAAACTGTCTCTGAGCTTAGTAATGACTGGATGTGCCTCTTGACCACATAAAATAACAAGTCGTAGCTTCTTTCAGCAGAGTAACATGAAAGCACCATTGAGCCTTTAGTTTGAATTTCTTCACCTCCATAAGCAACAAGCTTCGCCCACCTTGCCAAATCAAGCGTTTCACCTTTACACACTCTAGTAAATGGTTCTACTGACATAACATTGCACTTGGAACCTGTGTCAGCTTTGAGCTCTGTGGGTTTGCCATTTATCTTTACAGTGCAAAATACTTCATTCTTTTGCCCTTAAATCTACTGCATTGACCATTTCATGATGCACTGACACACCATCAACATAAAGAGTAGAATTGCCACTGTTTAATTAATCAACTCATTTCTTAAAATATTCCCTTTTAATAAAAGAATGTGGGCCTTTTGATTTACAAAACCTTTTGAAATGATTCCATTTATTGCATTTGTGGCATTGTTGAGCAAAAGCTAAACACTTTTCCCGTTTAGATTCATGACTTCTACCACAATCGCAACAGTTGTCATGAAACTGGGGCCCACAGTTTGAGTTTGCTTACTCACTCTTGTGATTCACTGACACGGCGCTATTTCTGGAATATACTGGAAAGTTCTGGGCTTTACCATTGAGTGCTGCAGGGGTTACAGTTGCTGCCAAGTGCTTGGACCTGTTTCTTGGAATATGCTGCATACTGTCAACATGAGCTTTATCACTGTGCCTTCTAGAGCTGTTCTCGTTTGTAAGCATATTTGTGTGCTTTTCTGTGAGCTGGTATATCTGACAAATCTAAATGGCCTTATTCAAAGTTAAATCACTGTCATGAAGCAAAATCTTTCTCACAGCATCATCTTTTATACCACACACAAGTCTGTCTTTAATCAACTCATCCCTTAAGTTACCAAATCTGCACGTTTTAGCTTTATTTCTCAGGTCAGTTATATATGCTGCAAACGTTTCACCAGGCTTTTGATCCCTTGTGTAAAATAAGTGCCTTTGCATAGTTCCATTTGCCTGGGGGTTACACATTTCTCTAAATTTATGTTTTATGCACTCTGGGTCCTCCCTTGACTCAGCCGGTACAACAGTATGATGTTTTTTCCCCTCTCCTGAATAGACAGCAGGTGCATGCACAAATGAATGCTCCCTTTCTATAGCTTCTGACCCAGCTAAATTAAGTAGAATAAATACCTTTGTATGGTCCTCTTTATCAGAAAATGCAGCCTATATGAATATGTCATACTCTTGCTCAAACACTCTCTAGTTCTCAGTAATATTACTGTGACACACAAGTGCCCTGGGTTTTCGAAATCTGTCTGCCATGCCCACAAAGTATACACAGTGACGATATGGCCCTTGTAATTATGTACGAACAGTTTTGTGAGCTTGTAACAACATTCAAATGTACAGTAAACTCTTTGAAATACTTTACTTTGCGAAATATGCTCTGTAATGGCTGTATTTTGCAAATTATGCTTTGTAATGGCTGTACTTTTGTGAAACAGCTTAACTGTAGCACTGCACAAACATGCAAACACTTTATACACTTCTGATAACTTTGATATCTCTGTTTAATATGAAAATGCATATGCTTTGCAAAAATGCAGTCATTTCCTTTTATTTTACTTATTTTATGCAATTCAGACTTTATTTCAAACATTTTCCGTAGTAATTTGAATATTTTTATCAATATCGTATGTATCGGTTTATGTGAATATTATTTAGAATGCTGTCTATGCAGCATTTCATATTGTATGAAAAGAAATAGTGCTGAGCAAGTTTTAATACCCAAAATTTGTTTCTGACCTGTTTTGCGAAGTATACACATTTTTGGGATGATCCACTGCTGCATATTCCACCAGTATCTAAACAAGTGCCTTAAGTCATTTTAAAGAAGGAGCTTCTGACTCTATGCCCTTTCAGTATGCTTCTTCTAACACCATGTCCTTTTAGACAAGCCACTTCTGGCACCATGTTGCTTGTTCGTCTCGAACACATATAACAAGTAGGCTTGGAGTTTCATTCAGATGCTGTAATAATAAAAACACATCAGGATGGATAACATCATTACTAAATATGAACGAACTAGTTAACAGACAGATCTTACGTACATAACATGCTTACATCTCAAGAGCTAACTACAGACTGGCACTCAGACTCGCACACGTGTTCAGTATTTATACACTTGTGCAAGCCCTTGAATAGCTTCTTAAAGGTATACACACACATTGATCTACAGGAGTATTCTGTTTTATTGCCCTTCTCATCTTGTCTCCATAGAAACATAACCAGTTACAGAGTTGCCTTCAGCTGGAAGCTTCTCATGTTGCACTGTGAACATTTATTTGCACTAAGAAAACTTTTCATTAAATTCAGTGTTTTTTTATTTACTTGCTTCCCCTTAAAATTTGTTATTGAATCAAGCCAAGGCCTTTAATCCAGTAAGTCCACTACACAAAAGTAAGAAAATGCATACAAATTTTACTTGTATAATGCTTTTTTCCCAGGCTTTCTTCTTATTTTTCATTGCAGTTCCTCCATTTCTTAAAACTGAACAAGAAGAAGGGATGGGGGAGCACCTGTTTAGTTCAGTATCCCTATTACACCCAAAAAATAACTGAAAAAGCTTTATTTTGTAACATGCAGTATATGTCATGTTTTATAAAAAGTACTGTTAAGAACAAAAACTGTTTACTTACAGTGACTTCATTCCTTCCTCTTCTCTTGTCCTTAATGTTCATCCAAACATTAATGGCATGAAGTAGGGCACATGCTTTGGAGTATCGTACAAGTTTAAGAAAGTCAAAAAAAGTCTAATATTTCCAAATTTTCTTGCTCTGCCACATTTCACAAATGCACTCCTGGCTCTTCTAGTCAACTCTTGTGCTATGTTTCTCTCTTAAGCATTTTCTTTTTTTTTTAACATTGGAAAATGTTTCACTGGCATAGTCTGTCTTTATCATCAGAAGAATAAAAAACAGAATCATCATCTGTTTGATAGCTCACTTTTTGTTGGACAGAGTTATGTATTTCTTCCTTAGTATGTTCTGCATCAGAAAATGATTTTGTCCCTCATGGAAAAGTATTCTGAAGATAGCTGGAATACAGCAGGTCGAATTTCACACTTGCTTCTTACATTCCCTGATTGCTGGAATAAATTTACTCCTTTTCTGTTTGGTGTAGTTTGTGTAATCATTTTCCCCAAATATTCTACTGCCTTCAGTCATAGTGTTTTGGTCTTTTTGTCACAGTTTTGTCAGAATAGACTCTTCCTGCTGGTAGGATTGCATCTTTACTATTAAAGGTCTTGGCTGCTTTCTAGTGGCTGGGTTTGGAGCATACACCTGATGTGTCCTTTCAGTTAATAACTGCTGTTGTGGAATACCACTCCAGTTGCTTATTTGTGGTTTCTTAAATTTAATACAGTCTGTTCCTTCCATTTTGTCTGGTACAGCAGAAGATCTCGGGTATTCACTACTTGGTCTGTTCTGCTAATTCTACCATTTTTTTTTAAATGTTTCTTCTTGACGGGTTGCATACTCAGCCAGCCTTTTCTTCATTTCAACCTTTGATTTTTGCAGTTTTATCAGTTCATTTGAATATCTGTGTAAAGCTTCTTCCATTTTTGTTAGCCTTTTGTTATTTGAGTTGATGTACTCCTTCACCGTTTTGTTGTATTTATCTGTGAGCACATTTGACTTTTTTTTTCCTGTAGACGACTGGAGGCCATGCCTTACACCAACGCTGTAGCTTGAACTGCTTTTAGCTGAACAGCTGCAGGATTCTTCCCAGCTAGTGTTTTCTCCTCACCTTTTGTATTTGATTTTCTTTTAGGCTCTTTAAATTTCTTCTTTGCCAGCATCCAGGCAGTGTACTTACTAGCCAGTAACTGAAATTTATCCATAAAGAAAAAAATCATTGGATCTCTTTTCTGAGTTTCTTTTTTAACACTGGCAGAGCTGAAATTAACCCGTTACTCGGTATACAGCCATCTTGGGAAGTCCATATTTCTCTCCATTGCTTATGTATAATCTCTTTATTAAAATGTTTACTGCATGCCATTTTTACCTCTATATGCTATTGTTTTTTAAACTCTAATATTGCCTTGTATGCCGTACTTATTACTCTTTTCTGGTCTGCCATTTCTGTTCTGGTCTCCGTTATAAAGTACACTGTTTGTGATGAAACAAAATTACTATCCAACCACTACATATCTTCCTTGAACTCTAACATTAGACTTGTAATTGCAAGTTGATCCAAGTGAATGGCACAAATGTTTGCCTAGCTTGATCCCATTTTTATTATGTTATCTCATTTTATCATTTGCTCCCAAAATCTCATTTCTTTGTTTTCCAAAAAACTATACATTTCCTTTAATCTTAAAAAAATATTTTACACTGTTGTTGACCTAGTTTCTTTAAAATACATTACTGTTGTTAATGTTGTTTGTATGTTTATTTTTGTCATTTTTTTGTATTGTAAAAATTTTAGCATTAAAAAGAAATTATCAAAATATATGTATTAATTTTTGAGAGATAAATATAGCAGCATGTATAAATTGCAGTTTGGGGTATTTTCTGGCAACTGTCTTTTATCCTGTTATTTATCAAAGACTTAAAATGTGACTAAATACCCTTTCTTATACCTCTACCAGTATTTCTTTCGCATTCAAATTAGAAAACCTTCAGGTCACTTCTGAGTAAATATAGACTTCATTCCACTGTAAGGATTCTTAACTAAAATGCTATTAGAAACATGAATACATTTTTTGTAATCTAAACAACACTATTATTTTCATTGTCTTTTATGTCATTCAAATTACATTTGGTAAACACTTGTCAGTAGACCACCATTATTAGTATACAGGCTCAAAAATTATTTCATGAACACTAGTCATATTAATTGCATAGATGAGTTATTTATTTTTTGTCCTATTGAATAGGTTACTTCCTTATGTCTGTATTGTTCACATGCCTTAATTAATTTATACCCACATGTAACAGCACAACATATCCAAGACATTTTTTAAACATTCACCAACTAGCATCTAGATCTTTATCTCTAGAATTTAATGATAAAATCCTTTTCCTGAAGATGCTTCTGAACTTGGCATACATGATAGTGTATATAATTTTTACTGAGTCTTTACCAGTAGAGTGTCAGGATAAAGTTGTCCTGAAAATGCTTTGGAATATATAATTCATGACATGCATGATAAGCTGAATACTTTACTTAGAATATTCAGCAAAGCCTCATGTTTATTGCCAACTCCTATCATTGTAAGCCAAGTAAAATTTTGAGTTCCATAAACACATTGCTTATAATTTAGGGGACTTCATGTTCATGATCTTATATTTTCTTGGCCTTTTGACTGTGAATTTTTTTGCAGATATTTCTGAGATGCAGTTTACATTGAATAACCTTAATATAGAACCATATTGGTTACATTTGAACTCTGGGTTTTATATATATATGTGTGCGAGTTTCAGTTGGGTTTAAGCTCATTTTACTGAATTTGCAGTTGCTGTGTTTTTCCGTCTCTACATCTTCCCAGTGTTGTCTGTCGTACCTTTAAGGTATAAGGTACTTGTGTGACATACAGACTCCTAATCCTCAGAACTACTTTGCTGCCAGTCCAAATGCTACTCATAAATTCTGTCTGTATGCCATTCACCAAGCTGGCATTTCTGCTGAGTCTTCTAAAGATAAGTGCCCCGTGGGGGTTCCTTTCTTCCTTTATTTTCTCCTCCTTATAGTTTGTTTTCATGTCATCCAGTTAGGGAAATGTTAGTGTGGGAGGCAGATTCCCCATAAGTACAGACCATGAGAAGTGGCTTTTTTGTATAGGTGTTACACATAACCCTATGCACTATATCTGTCATGCATTTATCCCTAAGATGCTCAGCTTGTCTTCACTTGCTATTTATCTGGGAAAACAACATCTGAAGTTATTGACCCAGGGTACCATGACCGAATCTGTCTGCCCCAACGTTTTGCTGCCTCTTAAGAAAAAAAGCTAAAAATCGTGTACTGAATCTGCTGCTGTCCAGTTTCCAGTGGACTCCTCCATCTGGTTGGATGAAGAACCCAAGGACCAGCAGATCCTGATGTCACTTCCATCTGCCACAACCCAGATGGAGGCTGACATGGAGCTGCCTACTTGCATATCTGCTGAGGCTATGTATATATCTGGTACAGATGTAGAGGGGGAACCCCAGCTGATTATATCTGAAGGACTTAAGGGGATTCCCCAAATTTTAGTCAGGGAAGAGGTGCCTAGTAACTTAATTGAATCCAGGTAAGGGCTGTGAACCTCCTAGATTTGCCGTGGCTGATGTCCTTTAAAAAGAAACAGAAAACCAAATGTGGCTGCTGTAGCTAAGGATCCTCATAAAGAGGGGCAGGACTTTACTCAAGGGCTGTTTAATGCCCTCATGGCTCTGAAACCCCCACAAGGATTGTCTGTCCCTGCTGCTGCTCTCTGGTCATCCACCCCATCTAAGAGACTTAGGGATTCTGATTCTTATGATGAGGAAAAAAGTTTTTTTTCTGAAAAAAATTCAAGCCTGCATGAACTAAAACACTGATAATGATTCCCTACTGGATGAGGAAAGTAAACCTATATTTTTTGTCTGCAAGTGATAGAGCTGCTTTCTGTTTTACTTGATCCACTTTGTTTTCTCTTTTAAGAAATCTACTTGGCATACTGTTTTTGTTCTGTGTGAGAGATAGACACTTAAGTTATCTAGACTGCACATTCCATATGTTTTTTTTTCATTGGTTAATTTGTTTCTTGGGTGATAGTTAAATACACAGTGAATTTTTGGGCCTTTGTCTTTTTCTGAGAAGATTTCAAATGTGTGTCAACTAAAAGCACTGCTGGTGGGTCCTTGCTAGTTTTTCCACTCTGCTTCCCCTTTGTTGATCTGCATTTTAAACATGGTGATTTTAAGCTGCCCACCCCTACTGTCAATTGAGCTTAATAAGTTCCTCCCATTCTACACTGCTGTTGATATCTTGAATTATTTATTTGCATTTCCTTGTGCTTATATTGAAAATGTGCATTTTCCTTGTCATTGTCTATCCTACTGATTTACTTGTCTGACTTCATTATCTAGCTAGTTGGGTAAAGTAGTATATTTTAACAATCTAGTAAGCACTTGTTTTTACATCAAGAGGTCAGTGGATTTTTTATCTAGTGTACTGGGAGGTACCAGGTCTGTTTAGCTTGGGGAAACACTTGAGATTTCTGTATTTTGGCGGTGCAGAGGTTATCATTGTCACCTCACAGCAAGAGGTTCTCCGTTTCAGTTCTTGGCTGGGTGCCTTCTGTGTGGAGTTTACATGTCCCTGCACTTGTGTGGGTTTCCTCTGGGTACTCTGTTTCCTCCCACATTCGAAAGACATGCATCTAGAGTGTTTCTCCTCAGGCCTCCACTGAAAATGGGCTCTGTCCCAGTTGGACTTTCCCAGTAAACAAATGTTAAATAAAAATATAGTTTTATTGGCTGGAGGGCTTACTAATCAGCTTATTTTGTTTTTAGTGTCTTTATAAATCCTTTATGGTTTAGGGCCTCTTAGCTCATTTATACAAAGCAAAGTACATTTACTGAATAATTACTCTTTTATAAGCTGTTTAAAGTACATTGCTGTATCTGTATTTTTAAGTTTGTGGTAGCATTTCACTCCGTACACACCTTTACTGTGCTTTTACATTAGGAGGACTATGATTATTCATCTAGTGGCAGTAGGTATTCTCCTGGTCTATCTGAGCTAGGAAATGCACAAAAAGGCTCTAAGTAATTTTTGCACTTCTCTTGTATACCGTGACTGTTCTTTAGCAGTTTTAAAAAATGTACTGTCAACTGCTGCTTTAAGTATTTAATTGCACTGTATTATGTTGTACCTGTTAGTTGTAGATAGTGTGTGTGGTCTTGTTACACTTGGGCTCCAAACCAGCTAGTCTGCATTAAGAAGATGTTTACTCCACCCTTGTGGTAGAAGTGTGAAGGTCTAACTTGTCTTAGTTGTGAATTGCTGGTGGAAGGCTTATTGTGTGCTTTCAGTTAGCTTAAAACTTGTTTCTGTTTGCTCGTATTTAAGGCTCGCATTTGTGTGGTGCTACTCTTCATCCAGTGGTGGTTTGCAGTGCTCTGTATAGATGCAAAAGTCTAGAAACTCATTTTTTCCCTAAACAGCTGTCAGTGAAACCCTTCCGAGCTTTTTGGTTGCTTTTGGAGCAACTCAGTTGTGCACTGAGCAGTACTGCCATATTGATTAACCTTAGCCTACACAAAGTATAGGTTCCTCTTTTAGTCTTGGTGCTAGCAGCACAGTCCAAATTAGTCTATTCCGTTCCCTAATAAAACATACAGCAAGAGCCTGCTGTCATAAATGGGCGTTTTCCCATCATCTCTCTGGCCAGCCTGATAGACATGGGCATCCTGAGGCAGTATAACAATTGTCACATGTATATTATGTACTCCTGAAACAAATACTTTATATGAGAGATGTAGTTATACTACAAAACTGCAGGCAAGACTTTCACATAAGGACTAATTGAATGCCAAACAGGTTGTCAGCACACACACACACACACACACACACACACACACACACACACACACACACACACACTTCCCACACTAAATAAGGATATGACACACAAACTCACATATGCGGATGTATTCACTAGTAACTTACCAAAAGATCAGAGGCCTTCCAAAAAGAAACCACTTACATACATAATGCAAAAAACAGCCACAACACATAACAATATAAACAGGCTATACAAGATGAGAAAGAAAGTAATGTCCAAGAATAAGAGGGAACTGGCTCAGCAGTGGAAGACATTCCTCTCTATCTGAGATCTTGTCAAGTCCTCCAAAGCTAATTGTGAAGCAAAAATAGTCTCCCAAGCTAAAGTACATTACAAGTCATTATTTAACTATGTCCGAAATCTAGAATGGAATACCCAGCTATGGGCTGAACTGGTTGTGGATGGCACCACCTATACTCAACTGGAGGTAATAGCCAACCTGCTAGATGACAGATTAGGAACAGACTTCACCCCCATGTCCTCTCCAGTCATCCACCAAAGTATACCTGCCAACATTCCTCAGCCTATTATCTCAAGAGAGCAGGTCAACTTCAGGCTCTCCAAGGCCAAAAACACTGCATCAGTGGGACCAGACGACATCCCAGGTTGCCTTTTAAACAATTTAAAAGATGACCTAGCAAACCTACTTGGATCCTTTTTTACCACAGCCTGTGAACTGGCTATGGAAGGAAGAACAGCAACAATAATCCCTATACACAAAGGGGGAAACTATCAACTGACCCTGAGAATTATAGGCCCATAAGCTTGACTAGTGTCATCAGCAAGGCCATGGAAAGAATCATTGTAGACCTTATAAAGAAGGACATACGTAATCTCCAGACTTGGGACCCAACTCAGTTCGGATTCATTAAAGGTAGATTGTGCCTGTTAAACATGGTTGATGACTTTGAGAAAGTCACCATAGGTTCTTAGGTAGGGACTAGGCTATTGGCCATAGGGCCTATAAAAGCCTAGCCAAAAAGGCACCCTGGCTTTCGCTACCCAAGAAAATTATTTACCTGTGCCCCTGTCGAGCAGAGCCACAGAAGTGATCCCTGGGGTGAATTTCCTATTTCCCATCCAGTCATCAAGATTTTTCTTGAAGAGTGCTAATGAGGAGCTTTGTTTGATATAGATAGGTAGTTTTTTCCAGAGTATGGGAAGTCTGTGGGACAGGAATCTATCCCTCCAGCATGTTCTGTTTATTGTGGTGACATGGTTTAGGTCCCTAGAGCGTGTAGATCGGAGGGTTTGGGATTTCTTTAAGTGGAGCATGCCCAACAGCTCTGGGTTTGACACAGCTTTGTATGTTAGGCAGAGATCGCCTCTGAGTAGGCGATATGTGGCTGAGTAAAACTGGAGTTTTTTGAGACAGTCTGCGTAGGGCATCTGTTTGAGGCTGGTAATCTTCTCTGTGAGGTATTTCTGCTGCCTTTCCAGTTGTAGATGTCTTGTGAGGTACATACCAAAAGGGGCGTTGTACTCTATAATGGGTCTAATGAGTGACAAGTAGAGGGGAACAATGACTTATTTTTTCCTGGATGAGAAAGCTTTTGTGATGAGGTGTGCCACGTAGAAGGATTTATTGACTACTGTGGCAATGTGATTATCAAAGGGAGACTACAGTCCACCTGTGTCCCAAGGTCTCTTATCACACTTTAGGTATTAAGTAGACTACCGCCTATATGGTAGTTCATGGGTACAGAGTTTTAACCAAAAGGGATGACAATGCACTTTTTGATGTTGAGCTTGAGGCCATGGCTTTGACACCAGGCATCTGTCTCAGTGAGGCCCTTTTGTAGGATGTCCACATTGTTAGGAGTTTCAATTATGGCTCCTAGTTTGCAGTCATCTGCGAACTTCGTTAGCCAAAGACCTTCTGTGTTAGCCTGTACTTCAAAGAAGTAGATACCAAACAGGAGAGGACCCAGGACTGAACCCTGTGGTAGTCCACTTGTCACTGGTCTGAAGTCGGATTTGGAGTCTGCTACTTTCATAGTGTGAGTTCTGTCAGTGAGCCAGTTGGCAACCCATCTTGTGACATAGGGATTTATACCTAGTTTAGTGAGTTTGTCTATAATTCCAGAGTGGGGGATGGTGTCAAAAGCCTTGGTGAGATCTAGCTACGCTGTGTGAACCACCTTACCCTCATCTACGGCTTTGGTGACTGCTTCAAAGAAGTCTGTCAGGTTTAGGAGACATGGTCTGCCTTTTACAAACCTGAACTGGGTGGGGTCCAGAATTTGGAGATTACCAATGTCTTTGTTTATAACCTCCATGATGATATGTTCCATAGCCTTGCAGACCAGGCTCGTCAGGCTAATGGGGCAGTAGTTCCTGGGTCCGAGGAGGCTCCCCCTTTGTGGAGTGGGATAACCATCACTGTGCACCATTCATTGGGCACAAAGCCTAAGGTGAGGCTATGATTGAACATGGTACTTAAGTGGGGTGCCAGTTCATTCTGTAGTTCGTGTAGAACGCAGCCTGAGATGTTGTCCAGTCCCATGAATGCTGTGATCTTAGCTTTGGAGAGCGTGTTTTTTACCTGTGCAGCCATGATTACAGGAACTTTGCATTCTTCTGGTATAGAGATGGGCCCTTTAGGGGGTGAGAGGGGGGGGGGGTAATGTTAGCACAGAAACTATCTGCCAGGATTTTGGCAATATCAGTTGGTTCTGTATATTTAGTGCTATTGTGCTGTAACTCAGAGCAGATTTGAGTGTTGCCATTGAGATTCTTGACATAGCTATAGAATGCTTTGTGGTTGTCTTTAGAAATCATGGCAATTTTGTTTTTGTAACTAGCTTTGGAGGATTTTATGAGGGCTCTCAGCTTCTTACTCGGGCTGACCAGCGAGTTCCTCCAATCATGGGATTTTACTCTTTTTTGCAGCAGTTTCTTTCTTCCGTTGTAGAGTTTATTTATGGCAGGGGGACCACCAGATTGGCTTCCTTTTTTTGGAGGATAGCATCTTGGTTCTGTTAGGGATAGCACGATCCATGCACTTGTGCAAGTGCCTATAAAGTGCATTTGTGTAGGATTCAGCAGTCGTATCTCTATTGTCCTTCTGCATGGGTGTCCTGAAGTTTGCTACTTCTGTCTTAAGAAGCATGAAGTTGGCTTTGGAGAAAGTTTTTACGGTGGTTTCCCTAATGGCAGGTGGGATGTGGATGTCTAGGGTGATGAGCTTGTGGTCGGATCTGACCAATGAGAAATTGACCTCTGGTGTGGAACACTGATCACCCATGTTGGTAATGATCACGTCTAGGATATTGCTGTCCCTGGTGGGAGTGTGGATAAGGTGATCCAAGGCATTGGAATTTATGAATTCCAGAAAATGTTGAGCAAAAGAGTTGGTACATGAGTAGTTTTACCAGGCCTTGGATGAGGGAAAGACAGTGAATGTCACCAAGGCCTTGGATGAGGGAAAGACAGTGCATACCACCTATCTTGACCTAGCCAAGGCATTTGACACAGTCCCCCACTCCGGTATTAGAGAGACACTCTCCCAGCTGGGAATTAACCCCTACATTACCACATGGGTAGCCAACTGACTCACCAACAGGAGACATATTGTTGAAGTGGGTAACTTCACCTCTAGCAAAAGACCAGTCACCAGTGGCTTACCACAGACTTCTGTGCTCTTACTGTTTGGAATTTATTTCTCAGACATCTATGCAAACTTGGATGGCTTGTGGCTGACCAAGTTCACTGACTATTGCAAATTGGGAGCAATCCTTGACTCCCCCAATGATGTTAATGTACTGCAGACAGGGTTAACACAGACAAATAATGGGTGCCAAAGCCATGTATGAAAGCTAAATGCTAGAGGGATGCAGTCATATACTGCATTGTTTTGCAGGTGCTGAAGAAAACCAGAGTGGATGGAAAGATGCACACAGACAGGTAGGGCATGTAGACACCACATCCAAGACGCAAAGCAAAGCACTGTGAAATGACAATGCTACTCATGATGCTACTGTGGCAATGAGCAGATGTTTTCATATACCAACTTTCCCTGCAAAACCACTAAAGATGTCCAGCCACCTATCACTTGCAAGGTATATTTTTATGATGGCTTGTGAAAGAAATTATGGCCAACTTGTTATACTTTAAATATGTTTATGGTAAAGCGCATAGTCTGAGAATGAATGAATTTCTTTCTTGTTATCCCATAACCAGTAGCAGCTTTCGTAGGGCGTCACTAGTGCCTAAAGCTAACTATGACTGTCAGGCGTTCTATACAGTTAGAATGACCAGGGAATTTTATAATAGGATTTGAGAGTCTCTGCATGCTGTAGGTAAGTTGGATGTAAGCAATGCTTTAGTTAAGCGTGTTATTCAGTACCATAAGAGAAATGTTAAAAATGTAAAATTTACCTTCAGTGTATAGATCAACTTAAAAATGTAATAGTAGATTTGAGGCAGAAAAGGAGTTAGATTGGAAAGAATGTCTTTAGCAGCTTAGATTGGAAGCTTTCTATTTTCCTGGACTGAATGACAAAAAAATATTTCAAGATATATTTGAAAAGGAAAGGGTAAAACACTAGTTATTTTTATTGCGAATTGAATATGTGATATGCTTTGTATATAAAAGTGTTTAATGGCTTTTGTGAAATGAACATGTGCTGTATCTTCTGATGAGATGGACTCAGGTGAAGAACACATGGTGTATTCCTCACAGATGCATTCTCGTTTGGCTTTGGGGTGTGACGAGGAAGATTCATTGCCCCAGGATTCTCCTTTTGAAGAATTATCCTTTGGGGATGCAGTGTTCTGTATGATGTTGCACTAAGTGGGACTGTTCCCAAGTATCAGATGTTCAAAAGAGGTGTTATGAACTCTTGCAGATGGACACAACTAGACCTTCTGCAATCCCTCCAGTCTTAACTGCCCAGTTGGACACCTTTACGGCAACTTCCCACGCTTCTGACTCTCAACCTCAGGCCCCTAAGAAGACAGACATATTTTATAAAGTACCTGAGGATCACAAATGCTTGTATAAAAAGCCCATCATCTGTTCCTGCTGCTTCCATGTCCACAGAAGCTGATTTCCTCTTCCAGGCTTCTGCCTTATTACAAGGACAACTATGCTTTGGAGAGATATGGCAAAGTAGTGTATACTTCTGCTATCTTGACTTTTAGGGCCATTAATTATCAGACCAATGACTAGATCTGGTTTGGACAGTAAGACATCTGCTCTCTCTTCCTTTTTTGAATTCTGCCTCTCAGGTAGCTTACTTTTCCATTAAATGCAGCTGTGATGCAACTGATGCTTCCTTTAGGTTAGCTGCATCTGGTTCTGTCATGAGGAGACTATTCCTTTTACCTTAGGATATTAAGACCAAACTTTTAGTTTCTCACTTAAACAACCAGAATCTTTATGGCACTGCTGCTGCAAATTATTTAAAACCCAGTAGGATAAAGGCAAGTTTATGCAGGACCTCAAGTACATTTTTTTCTCCTGTACCCAAGCTTCATGAGGGTTATCCTTCAAAATCTTTTGTCCATAGGCAGCCTAGACAACTTAATATAAGTAAGAGAGTTTCTAAGAGGATTTTCCCAAATAAACCCACTCAGACATCTAGAGGCCAAAAACCTTCTTTTTCTAGTAAACCTGCCTGTGTCTTACATCCAGCATCTCCTCCCCCTTGGCCAGATGCCTCCGTCCATCAGGCTAACCATTTTCTTCCCTGTTTGGCAAGAAATAACCACAGATGCTTGGGTTCTCACTATCATCCAACACAGTTATTTTATGACTCAGAAGTCCCTTCCTCCATTTTCTCATCTCCCTTAATCTCTCCTCATTTCCTGTGGTCCTGCGGGATCTGGTGGAACAGGGAACCATATAACCTTTTTCCCTTTTTGCAACAGGGAGACTGTTTTTATTCCAGAATGTTTCTGGTTCACAGAAAGGAGTGGTCATGAAGGCCAATTTTAGACCTATCCTATCTTAGCACTTTTTTCAAGGTTCTTTCCTTCAGGATGTTGTTTCTTCAGACCCCTTTCCCTTTTTTGCTTCCCTCGATTTGAAGGACACTTACCTCTACAGATTCATAGATTCATACACTGTTACTAGGCTTATGACCTGGGGGCCATTCTAAGCATAGCCAAGCTTTCCCGAAAGAATAATGACATCCTGTATACAAATAGGATGTTTAGGGTCAGGCATTTATAAGCCATCTCTGTTCATAATGGATATTGTTGCTCGACCTGGTATAAATATCCCTATTCCCCATCCACTGGTCTAGGTTATGCTTTAATTAGGTAATAGATGAACTCACCTTCATATGGATAGTAAGCCTGTTCTATAGTTGGGGCAGTCTCTGGGACATATAGCTGTCCCTCTAGCATGTTGTGTTTAAATCACAGACAAAATTTAGGTTCCTAGACCTTGTATTTCTGGTACTGTTTGACTTATGAATATGCAGGAGATTTGTAATTGTGAGGTTTGCGGATGCTTCGTAAGCCAGGCATAGATCACTTCTTAGCAATCTGTAGGAGACTAAGTAGAGGGAAAGTGCTTTAAGGCAGTCTGCATAAGGCATGTTTGTTGCACCTTGTATCCTTTTTGTAAGGAACCTTTGAGGTCGCTGTAATTGCTGCATATGCCTTGTCAGGTACATACCAAAGGGAGCATTGTACTTTCTGAGTGATCTGATAAAAGCAGAGTATAGTGGGCTGATAACCTGTTTGGACCTAGATTCCATACCCTTACTTATAAGTTGTGCAATGTAAAAGAATTTCCTCACCACTATGGCCACATTGTGGTCTTAGGTAAGGCTACTCTCTAAGCGTATACCCAGATTCTTGATCACTGGGTCAACTCTTAGGGGCATATTATCAACATGGTAATTAGCTGGGATGGTTGACTTCCCAAAGGGTATCATTATGCATTTCTTAACACCAAGTTTAAGACCATGGCTTTGGCACCATTTGTTAGAAATAGACCTTCTTGAAGAATGCTTGTGTCTTCAGAGGAGTCAATGATAACCCCCAGATTGCAATTATCTGCAGACTTAATCAGCCATAAACCTTCAATTTTGTTTCACTTCAGAAAAATAGATGCCAAAAAAGAGTGGGCCTAGTACCGAGCCCTGGTGGACTCTGCTAGTGACTGGTCTCTTGGTGAAAGTGGCCTCACCTGTTTTGAACTCCTGGGGCCTATCGGGGATCCAGCTGTCTACCCAGTGGGTGAAAGAAGGGTTTATGCCTTACCTAGTGAGCTTGTCTATAATGCCTGTGTGGGATATTGCATCAAAAGCTGTGGTCAGGTTAAAATAAAACAAAAAACCTTGACCAGGATTAGGTAAGCTGTGTGCACAGTCTTGCCCTCATCCATTGCTTTGGTGGCCTTTTCAAAGACGTTACCAGACTTAATAGGCATGAACTTCCTTTAACAAAGCTGAACTCTGATGGTTCCAGCATTTGCAAGTCACCTATATCCTCATCTGTCACATCCATGATGATTCTTTCCATGTTCTTACATATGAGACTGGTCACACTTATGGGCCTGTAGATACCCAGGTCGGGTGTTGAATCTCCTTTGTGCAGGTGGAGATGACTGTAGCCATCTCCCATTTCTTGCTCAAAAAATCTGACTGTAGACTCCAGCTGAAAAGTGATTCAAGTGGACCAGAGAGGTCATGTTTCATGCTATCTTAGGATGTTATTGGAACCATCAATGCAGTGTGTTTTTGGCCTGGAAAAGTACATTGATTACCTCCTCACTAGTAATGGTTAGGGAGACTGTAGTATTCAACTACTGGTAAAATTGGGGGGGTAATTTGTGTTGAGCCTGTCAGCCAGAAGGTTAGCGAGGGCCTCTGGTTCACTGTGGGTGATGCCATTTACAATAAGTTATGCACATTGTTGAGCATTTCCCTTGAGGTTATGGACATAGCTGTAGAAAGCTTTGTGGTTGTCCTTTGCCTGAGAAGCTATTTTTCCTTCAAATTTAGCCTCTGAAATATTAATTAACTCTCTTAGCTGCCTGTTTAGATTAGTCAAGGGGCTTTTAGTATGTTGGAATTTGTTCCTCCTACATTTGGCCATAACCGATTGATATTGTGATTCCAGGGTGGCTTGTCTTTTGAGTTTGTCTTATTCTTAGTACTAGTGGGCACACAGCTCACTTTGTACAGCTTGTCAGTATGACTGTACAGGAATTTTATAAATAGCTTAGCATGTAATGTGGTGTTTACTGGGTTTGGTGGTGCTTGGAATTTAGGCAAGGTGTCACTTAGTATAAAGAGGTTAGCCTTAGAGTAGTTACTAAAGGTTTTTGGTTTCACTGGGTCTCCGGGTTTAAATTTTATTTCAAGCAGTACTGCCTTATGGTCAGATTTGATCAGCAAGGACATTATATTGGGTGAGGAACATCACTCCCCCATGTTCATGAGTAAAACGTTAAGGGTGTTTGTACCCCTGGAAGGAGAATCGACCAACTGTTCCAGGATGTTGGTATTAATGTAGTTTAGGAATCTCTGGGCTTGCGCATTAAAAGTGGTGTAGGATTTCCAGTGTATAGAGGGATAGTTGGGATCCTCTCTGAAGATCATATTGGGTTGAGCAGTGAGAGACCCTCTTACATTGAGATAAGTAGTGTAGATTTCCTGGGACTTGTAGGTTACAAGGATATGGTACGAGACCCTTTTTATGGTGAGTTGCACTTGTATGAGTTCCAGTGGGTCATACATTTTAAGTATTCTGAATGTGAAGTTATTTTTAATGTAGACTGAGACTCCTCAACTTTAAGTTCCCTCCTGTGCAGTAGCTGGTCTAAAGGTATGAAAGGCATTATAAATTTGCACTACCAGAGTACTCTCCGTGACTTAAACTATGTCTCCGTTACTACACAGATGGCTACACTCTCCATGGAGAGGGAAGGCTTGTAGAGTGTGGAGCTTCTTGTTAAGACTTCTAGCATTGAGCAGTACCATGACATTGTGCAAGGGTAATTTACAGCCTGTATAGGATTAAGTTTGGTTGTATGAGACCATTTTGCCTCCACAGCCTTAGTGTATTTACACCTCTCACATACTTTATTTTATTAAGAATAAGTGGGCTATCAATGTACATGAGGCAATTATTACAATGCTCCAGAATACCGATCTCAGATTGGCCACAGAGAGAGAGAGTCGGGAAATGCATATCCATGGCTACTGATCTACTGGGGAGGAGTGAGGGAAATTTAAATATTGAGTATGTGAATAATGCAAGGAACTTGGTGAGCAATGCTCAGTTATGCACAAATTAGATACTTTAGTAGTTAAAAAAAATTGTCCAGATAGTAAGGGTATTTTAAGGAAAACTTGCACTGTAAGATATTGGCTTCTACGCAGATTACAAGGGGGAATTACGCTGCGCGATATCAGTGTCTGTACAGATCACTGCTAGGTGCCGCTGCATGGAGAGTAGCAGTTCTAACTAAAGACTGTAAAAAAGGTTGAAAAGTGCAGATATTCCACACAGAAACACTCAATTAATGCAGCTGTGATAAAAACAATATGAAAAACAAGTGCCAAAATAGTGAATATGGTAATGTAAGTCTTAGCTTTTGAAGAATTTAGTAGAAACAAGCAACATTCTTCTTCTCAAGTAGTACGATTGCCAAACTTCTCAGAGCTTGTATGTTATGAGCCATGCATTGTGCAACTGTGATGGTTAAATGGCAACAGAGAGTCATTTAGAAAAAAAGAACAAACAAGATTGAAATTTTAAAACAGTTAGCCCTCTAGCTAGTCAAATAAAGGCACGATAAAACTTGTACCACCAGTTCCCAACTCAGAAGAGTGTAGGCTATTCTCTCTTGCCAAAAGGTTGTAGACCACTAACCTTCCTAAACTGGTTTTGGAGCCCAAGTGCTTAAACCAGAACAAAGACACTTAGAGTAACAGGCACAATAAACCTACAACCAGCAATCCCATCTCAGAAGGGTGTGAACTACCTCTCCTGCTACAAGAGCATAGACTACAAACCTTCCTAATGTAAGATAACTAGTTTGGAGCCTAAACACTTGAATAATAACTAAGAGGCTTAGAATAACTGTTGCAGTGTAATCAGGCTACTGACCAGCAGTAATAAATGTAGCAAATTAAATGCAACTGAAAACTTTAACAATGTGCAGCAAAAAGCTAAATAAAGTAGCAGTAAGCACAGATACAGTAAAAACAGCTAAATAAAGTAAAATTTATTTAGTAGGTGGGAAGTAGAATGAGCTGTTGGAATAAGACTGAGAGGAGTGTCCAAAGTCAGATTTATAGTAGGGGTGGGCCCTGTGGTGGCTTTCTGCAGACTTCAGAGAATCCAGATATTCCCTTATCTGGATGACCTACTGATTCAAGCCCACTCTCTGCAGCTCCTGCTTCAAAATCTACACTTCGCTATCTTCTCCTGCACAGTTTAGGATTTACTCTTAATCTAAAAGTCCATATTGACTCCCTCTCAGGACCAAGTGTTTTTGGGTTGCAGGGTTTCAGGTCATTCTAAAGTTAACTTCTCTTCTTTCTCCTAAGGTCCTCTGTTTGACTGCTTATTAATAGTCTCTTCTTACTCCTCCTTCAGTTCTTCCTGCAAGGGGCTTTCTTTGAGCCCTGGGGTTCATGGCATCCATCTTTCACATGGATCTTTTTGACAAACTCCACATGAGGAAATTTCAGTGGTATCTCAAGACTGGCTTCAGCACTGCACCCTCTGAGTTTCCAGTCCCTCTTTTACCCTGTTTCAAATTCGAACTATGCTAGTGGATTAAGCAGATTTCCCTAAATGCAGGTGTGCCTTTTCAGGTTCCTCTTCCTACTCAGGAGCTGTACACAGATGCTTCCTATTGAGATTGGTGAGCTTCCTCCAACAACCTGCAAAGTTAGGGTCCCATCAATAGATGTCAGACCACAGCAAGTATCAAAGGGATGAGCACTCTAATCCTTGATCTTCAGGCCTTTCACTCTTTTTGGGTTCCAAATCCTCTAAATGATTTTTAAAGACAATACCACAGTCGTGGTACATCAGCAGGCAGGAGGGCGCAAAATCTTACCTCCTTTGCAGGCTGGCTCTTCAGGCTTGGGATTTTGTAATGCACCATCACTTGGTTCTTTAGGTAGTGTACATCCCTTCTGAGCCCAGTCTAGTGGCAGATTCTATGAGCAGGTCCAGGACACATCTTCACGAATGCATGCATTACAGAGGGGTATTTCTGGGAACTGTCCATTGGTGGGGTACTCCTTAAGTAGATCTTTTTGCCTCACCTCTAAACAGGCAACTTCTCTAGTTTTTTCCAGAGTTCCACGTCCACTGTGTTGGAAAATGGACTCTATTTTCTTGAAAGGGGATGATCCTGAATGCCTAGCCTCTTTTTCCTTTACTTCGCAGAGTCTTGCAAATAATCATATGGGACACATCCAGGAACTTGCTGATGACTCCTTTTTGGTCCAGACAGCACTGGTTCACCCTTCTCTTTCACTGGGCCAGGGGCATTAATCACATTACCTCACAGGATGGATCTTCTCACACAGGACAAGGGGTCTGTTTCACCTTCACTTGTCCACACTTCATCTGACACTTTGGGTGATAGGGATGTCCTTCAAGGATGCATCTGCAGTCATCACATATGGGTTGTCCTGCCTCAGGCAGCCCTTCAGTCGGCTGGATTCCAAAGTCTGGGTCTGGCCTCTGCTGATGTCGCACTTTCCCCGACGTCAGAGCGTCTGGGGTATAAAAGCATTAGCCGATGCCATCTTCCCCCGTCTTTCTTGCTGCGTGGTGCCCGAAGCAGAAGCAGTTCGCAAGTGCCGGTCGGTCAGCTCCTGTGATTCAGCTACCGAAGACTTCGAAAAAGCTAAGTACCCCGTTGGGGACTCTTTCTTGCCTCAGCCGATGTCAGATAAAGTTAATAATTGTTTAACCTGTGGGAAACAAATACCTCATAAGGATTTCCACTCTTACTGCCTCCCCTGCCTAGGCCCAGACCACGACGTCTCGGCCTGTTCAGCCTGTGCTTCCTTCAACCGACGAACTCTTAGACGTCGGTCGGAGTTTGCAGAGGAGTTTTTTGGGGCTAGTTTTGCTTATAAAATGCCGTCGGAGACTCCGACTTCACATTTAGTCAAAAAACGGAAGGACAAAGACCGACACACGCGGGCCGCGGTTTCAGCTAAAACCTCGGTCAGGCCTACCGCGAGTGTCTCAGTCTCGGCTGAAACAGAGTCCTTGGTACTTCCTACTACCGAAACCACACAACCGACTACCTCGGCCCTGGAGGCCCCGGCCGAGTCGGTCATTGAATTACCTACTGAAACCAGTGTCCAGGAACCTTCCGACACCATTACTTTAGATAAGTCTACTCCTGCACATGGTGCAGCCAGACCCCCTGCTTCCATGTCCATTAAGGCTTTCTCTAGGGCTAAGGCTGCTAAACTTTCTAAGGCTTTGCCTCCCAAAGTTTCCTCTCAGAGACCTTCTTCTAGCTCTCAGATTCTTACCCTAGCAGAGGATCTGATTTCATTAATTAGAGGCTCCCAACCTCATCCGGACAGGGGCTCTCAACCACCTCCAGACAAAAGGCCCAGGGTTGAGCCCTCTGATCCACAGTCCTCAGATGAGTCCACGGATGGCTCTGCTCTGTCAGACCACCAGGAGGAGGCTTATTCGGACTACGAGGATTCTGATGCTGAAGAATCTATTCCCTTGGCCTCCCCTCCTGAAGAGTTTTCATTTGGAGAAGCATTACACACTATGAGAGAACATTTTCAATGGCAGGGTCAGGAATTCTCTGATTCCAGAAACAGATTAAGGACCTTTTTACATTTACCTCAGCACAGGCCCTTAGCTATACCTCCTGTTTTGAATGTAATTGATGATGTCTATTCAGATGCTTGTACTGCCCCTGACTCTCTCCCTCCGGCTCCTGCCATACCTGATAGGTACTACAGGGTTCCGGACTCACATTTTCACCTGTTCAAGGCCCACTCTGCTGATCCAGAAACTATTTCCCAGGGCCCTAAAGGGGTTGCAGCTGCCACTGCTAAAAATCCTCTACCCTCTGAAAGGGAGTCCAGAGCATTAGAGAGATGGGGTAAGAAAGTGTATACTTCTGCAACTCTTTCCATGAGGGCATTAAACTGTCAATTCCATATGATACAGTATCAAGAGTATTTACTAGATGAATTGCATAAGAAACTGTCCTCTTCTGAACCCCTTGATCGTAAATCCCTTCAGGATCTGGTGCATAACTCCCAGCAGGTTAGTAACCATTTCTTGCAGTGTGGTTATGATGCATTGGAAGCTTCATGTAGATCAGCTATGACAGGTGCAGTTATACGTAGGCATGCCTGGCTGAAGGAACAATCTCTGCCAGAACATGTTAAAGCTAAGCTTTTGGATGCTCCTATGGAAAAGCAAAAATTATTTGGTTCCACGGCTCAAGAGGTTTTAAAGAAATTTGAAGAAAAGGCAAAATCTGTGCAAACAGTTAAAGACTTTCTGCAAATCCAACCACCGAGATTCAGCAGAAATTGGCCTACTAAGAATTGGTCCTTTCCGGACTCAGACAGATCTCAAAGAGGCAGGAATAGACATGCCAGAGGTAGAGGGCAAGCTAGAGGCTCCTACAGAGGCCATCAGTGGCAGCCTCCCAACCAGAGAGGTAGTGCAGGAACTACAACTGCTACACCAGGACAGACTCAATGACTTTATTTTGACTCTGCCGACCAGGGCACAATTAGAAGCACCTTTGGGCGGAAAGCTTTCTTTATTCTCAAAAAATTGGCACAGCATTACAGGGGACACATGGACACTGCAAATAATAGACAAAGGATACAGATTCCATTTCCACTCATTGCCAAAAAGAAAAGGCATGCCAAACCTGTCACCAAATCAGAGGGCAGAGGCTTTGAAGCAAATTACCAACTTAATGCAAATGAAAGCCATAGAAAAGGTACCTCTTTCAGAACAAGGCCAGGGATTTTACTCAAGATTATTCCTTGTTCCAAGAAAAGAAAATCAATGGAGGCCTATTCTCGACTTGTCCGCACTGAATACGTACCTCATTGTGCCAAAATTCAAAATGCTGACTCTACAGCAACCCCTTCCCATGCTGGGCAAGGGGTCTTGGCTGGTGACTCTAGACCTCAAGGAGGCATACCTGCATGTCCCTATTCGACAAAGCTGCAGAAGACACCTCAGATTTCTTGCAGGGTCAGAGCATTATCAATTCTCAGCATTGCCCTTTGGCTTATCTACTGCGCCCAGAGTATTCACGAAATGCCTGGCATCAGTAATTGCACACTGCAGACTTCAGGGGATTCAAATCTACCCTTATCTGGACGACTGCCTAATACAAGCGGACAGCAAGCAAACTTTGTTAAAGGACTTGGACTATGCCATCCACCTGATGTCCTTCATGGATGCATCTGCAGTCATAACAACTGGGTTGTCCTGTCGTCAGGCAGCCCTTCAGTCGGCCGGATTCCAAAGTCCGGGTCCGGCTTCGGCTGATGTCGCACTTCACCCGACGTCATCTCTGTTGGTCTTCGGGTATAAAGGCATCAGCCGACGCCATTTTCCTCAGTCTTTCTTGCGCGTGGCCCAAGCAGAAGCTGTTCGCAAGTGCCGGTCGGTCGGATCCAGAGATTACTTCTACCGAATACTACTTCAAGACTTCTAAAGCTAAGTACCCGCTGGGGACTCTTTCTTGCCTCAGCCGATGTCAGAAAAAGTTAATAATTGTTTAACCTGTGGGAAACAAATACCTCATAAGGATTTCCACTCTTACTGTCTGCCTTGTTTAGGCCCAGCCCACGACGTAGCAGCCTGTTCGGCCTGTGCTTCTTTCAACCGACAACGCCAGGCGCCGGTCGGAGTTTGCTGAACAGTTTTTCGGTTCTGATTTTGCGTATATTATGCCGTCGGATCCTCCGACTACCCAAACTGCTAAAAAACGCAAAGATAAAGACCGACACTCGCGGTCCGCGGTTTCGGCCGAAACCATGGTTAAGCAAAACACGAGTGTCTCGGTTTCGCCGAAACCGAAAGCTGATCAAAATACAGCAGAATCTATCACTACCACCGAGGCCCCTGCTACTTCTCTTGAATCGGCCTCAGAAATTTTATCCACCACGGTGGTTGCCACTGACTTATCAGACACCATTCCCTTGGATGTGTCTACCCCAGCACGTGGTGCTGCTAGGCCTCCAGCAGCCATGTCCATTAAGGCCTTTGCCAGGGCCAAAGCAGCCAAAACTACTAGAATAGTGCCTGCTAAACCCCCTACAACACGACCCTCTTCTAGTTCACAAATGCTTACCCTGGCAGAAGATTTAATTTCATTAATTAGAGGATCTCAATCTCACCCAGACAGGGCCTCTCAGCCCCCAGAGAAGAGACCTAGGGCAGAGCCCCCTGAGCCTGTGTCCTCTGATGATTCTGCTGATGATTCAGACATAACAGACCAGCCAGAGGCTCCTTTCTCCAATTTTGAAGACTCAGATGCTGAAGAATCCATTCCAGCTGCCTCCCCACCAGAAGAATTTTCTTTTGGGGAAACCTTACATGCCATGCGAGAGCAGTTCCAATGGCAGCAGCAGGATTTCTCAGACTCCAGAAAAAGACTTAGAACTTTTCTGCACCTTCCACAACACAGGCCCTTAGCTATACCTCCTGTGCTATCTGTGGTGGATGATGCCTTCAATGATGTCTGCTCTGCACCAGATTCTTTACCTCCAGCCCCTGTCAAACCAGACAGATTTTACAGGGTACCAGACACTCATCACCACCTTTACAAGGCCCCACTTGCAGACCCCGAAACTATATCCCAGGGTCCCAAGGCAGTAGCCGCGACCACAGCTAAAAACCCTATTCCTTCTGAAAGGGAAGCCAGGTCTTTAGACAGATGGGTCAAAAAGGTTTACACTTCAGCTACTCTCTCAGCCAGAGCTTTAAACTGTCAGTTTCACATGATACAATACCAAGAGTTTATGCTTGATCAGTTAACAAAAAAGCTATCCTCTGATGAATCAATTGATAAGAAATATGTATTAGAAATGGTAAATAACATACAACAGGTTAGTAACCATTCTTTAAAATGTGGCTATGATGCACTGGAGGCTTCATTTAGATCAGCCATGACTGGCACAGTGATAAGAAGGCATGCATGGCTAAAGGAACAAGCTTTACCGGATCATGTTAAAGCTAAGCTATTAGATGCTCCTATGGATAAAACCAGCTTGTTTGGTACACCTGCCCAGCAGATAATGAAGAAAATGGAAGAAAAGGCAAAATCTGTTCAAACGGTTAAAGATTTCTTGCAGGTCCAACCCCAAGGTTTAGCAGGAACTGGCCTGCCAAAATTGGTCCTTTCCTGACTCCACAAGATCCCAAAGGGGCAGGAATAGACGTTCTAGAGGCAGAAACCAATCCAGAGGAGGTGCCTACAGAGGACGACCGTGGCAAGGTAACAACAGAGGCACAGACACAACCACTGCCACTACAACAACGCAGCCACACTGACTTAACTCTAAATCCGCCTACCAGGGAACAAATAGCAGCTCCATTAGGCGGCAAATTAACCTTATTTTCAAAGAACTGGCACTATATCACAAAAGACAAGTGGATTTTACAAACCATAGATCAAGGTTACCGGTTCCACTTCCACACTTTACCAGTCAAAAGAGGAATGCCAAATCTACCTCCAAATCAAAAAACAGAGGCTCTACAACAGATAATGCAGTTAGCAAACATGAGAGCTGTGGAAAGAGTGCCAACAACAGAACAAGGAAAGGGATTCTACTCAAGACTATTCCTAGTTCCAAGAAAGGAAACAAGTTGGAGACCTATTCTAGACCTGTCCACCTTAAATACATACATCATTGTCCCAAAATTCAAAATGCTGACCCTACAGCAACTTCTTCCCATGCTGGGCAAGGAGTGTTGGCTGGTAACTCTAGATCTCAAGGAGGCATACCTGCACGCCCCATTCGACCAATCTGCAGAAGATACCTCAGATTTCTTGCAGGATCAGAGCATTATCAATTCTCAGCATTGCCCTTTGGCTTATCTACTGCCAGAGTATTCACAAAATGCCTGGCATCAGTAATCGCCCACTGCAGGCTACAGGGAATTCAAATTTACCCATACCTGGACGACTGCCTGCTACAAGGGGACAACAAAAGCAAGCTGACAACAGATTTACAAAGGGTCATTTACTTGCTACAAGCACTGGGATACACAGTCAATTTACAAAAATCAAGGCTGATACCATCCCAGACAAGGACATTCTTGAAGCTGAATTGGACACAGTAAAACAAATGGCTTTCCTAACTGCAGAAAAACAAAGAGAACTCCTCTTTACTTCTTGGCACTAACAAAACAGAACAAGTTAACAGCAAGAAAAGTACTGCAGGCCTTGGGCTTCATGGCATCATGCATTATCTTGGTCCCACTTGCCAGACTACATATGAGAAAACTACAGTGGTACCTAAAGAATTTATGGTCCCAACACAGGCACAGCCTAGAAACAGAAATTCCCCTAATCCCATGCTTAAAACAGGAGTTCCTATGGTGGGCTCAAGCATGCCAGTAAAACCCAGGGCTACCCTTTCGCAGATGTCAAGCAAGCCAGACCATCACAACAGACGCTTCAGACCTAGGATGGGGGGCCCACATGCTGGACAAATGCGTGCAAGGATTGTGGACGCAGGATCAACTTCACCTGCACATCAACCTAAAAGAAATGCTGGCAGTAAAACTGGCAATCCAAAACTTCAGACCATTTCTCAAGGAAGGCCAGTTGATGATAAGGACAGACAACACCACAGTCATGTGGTACATCAACAAACAGGGAGGCACTCATTCATACCCCCTATGCAGAATGACTTTGGAACTGTGGAACCTGGTACTCAGCTACAACATCCAGTTACAGGCAATATTTGTACCGGGAAAAGAAAATACTCTAGCAGACATACTAAGCAGAACCACATCGGATGCCCACGAATGGATGCTACATCCGGACATCTTCAAGACCATCTCAAAGAAATGGGGAATGCCTCAGATAGATCTATTTGCTTCCCCTCTCAATCACCAGCTCAAAAAATTCTGCACAAGGACATTCCACCCACTAGCATGGAAAGTGGATTCGCTCTCCTTCAGCTGGAAAGGCCTAACAGCATATGCATTCCCACCTCTTCCCTTGATACACAAGGTATTACTAAAAATCAAGGAAGAACGTCCATGGATAATCCTAATAGCTCCAAACTGGCCAAGACAACACTGGTACCCACTGCTGAGGAGCATGTCTCAGAACAATATGTGGCCAATACCCCTGATGCCTTTGATGTTAACTCAGAACAACTGCAGCATCATGCATCCAAACCTAAAAACGTTGCAACTGACTGCATGGAACATCACATAGCAGCAGCTAATCCAGAACTTTCACAAAGAGTGAAAGACATTATTCTTGAAGCCCACAGACCTTCAACAAGAAGGAACTATGCAGGAAAATGGAAAAGGTTTGTCATTTGGAGTACTGAAAGAGGAAAATATGTGTCAAACATAGATATGCCTAACATTCTGGAGTACCTGGCAGAACTTCTACATTCAGGCCTGTCCTACTCCTCCATCAAGATACATGCATCAGCTATTTCAGCAGAATACAGCTTTGATCCACCTGTTTTTTCACACCCATTACTCAGACAGTTCCTCAGAGGAATCAAGAATGTAAAACCTCCAAGGAAACCACCATTACCAGCTTGGGACTTGAACTTTGTGCTAGAAAAGTTGACACTAGCACCCTTTGAGCCAGCAGCAACAGCAGACCTACAGCATCTATCGTGGAAAACCGCCTTCCTACTGGCAATAACCTCAGCCAGAAGGGTTTCCGAACTCCAGGCCCTTATGGCAGTACAACCCTTCCTAATCTTCCATCAAGATAGAGTGTCCATGAGGACTAATCCTACATTTATGCCTAAGGTGGTATCCAGAGTGTCCTTAAACCAGGCAATCCACCTACCTACCTTCTTTCCCAACCCACAAAACAGAGGGAAAGAATACTGCATACCTTGGATGTACACAGACAGCTACGCTACTACCTGGACAGAACAAAAAGTAGCAGAAAAACTGATCAGCTTTTTGTAGCCTATGCAACAGGAAGGGAAGGAAAAGCTATTTCCAAACAGACAATCTCCAAATGGATAGGAAATTGCATACGGTTCTGTTACTCCTTCCATGGAAAACCAATTCCACAGAACATAAAACCTCATTCTACAAGGGCAACAGCCACTACCACAGCCTTTTTACGAGGAGTGGCAACCAAAGACATTATTGAGGCGGCTACTTGGACCTCCGTGCATACATTTGCCAAGCATTATAATTTGCCTCTATATTCCAGATCCCGAGCAGGGTTTGCCACTGCTGTACTGCAAGGGATCCTAAACACACCATAATCTAGTTTCTTCCTCCTCCCCTAGTTGGCTATGGTATTCAACCCAGTTAGTTATGACTGCAGATGCATCCATGAAGGACATAGTACAGTTTTGTACCTACCATAAATGTAGATGTCCGAACTGGATAGCATCTGCAGTCAGGATTACCCTCCCTCCTTCCCTCTGTGGTACTCCTAGGGTGTTTACCCTCCTAATAGCTAGCTGGTGGGGGGGAGTCTTTTATGGTGTATTTGTTGTATATATGTACATACATGCTTATTTTTTGTGTTTACCACTATCTTTTTGGAAACATTGGCATTTATCCAAAATTTTTAGCCTTCATGAGGGCTACTGGCATCTGGGGCAAGAAACACTGAGGAAAATGGCGTCGGCTGATGCCTTTATACCCGAAGACCAACAGAGATGACGTCGGGTGAAGTGCGACATCAGCCGAAGCCGGACCCGGACTTTGGAATCCGGCCGACTGAAGGGCTGCCTGACGACAGGACAACCCAGTTGTTATGACTGCAGATGCTATCCAGTTCGGACATCTACATTTATGGTAGGTACAAAACTGTACTTTACAGGCCTTGGGATATACAGTCAACATCCACAAATCAAGACTGGTTCCATCCCAAAGAATAACTTTTCTGGGTGCGGATCTAGACACAACCACCCAGATGGCTTTTCTCACAGAAGAAAAACAAGAACAGCTACCAGTTTACTTTCAGAATCTCACAAGACAAACTCAGATGACTGCAAGGAAAATCCTGCAGGCCCTGGGTTACATGGCATCTTGCATTCTTCTGATTCCACAAGCAAGGCTTCATATGAGGAAATTACAATGGTACCTAAGAAGTTTATGGACTCGGCACAGTCACAGCTTAAAAGCTCTGATCCCACTCATTCCTTACCTTCAAAAGGAATTCCTGTGGTGGGCTCAAGCCTGCCAGTCTAACAGCGGGCTGCCCTTCAGCAAGCCAAGAGCCAACCAAACCATCACCACGGACGCTTCAGACCAAGGTTGGGGAGCGCACATGGAGGACAGATGTATACAAGGGCTATGGTCACAAAGAGAGCTGCACATGCACATAAACCAAAAGGAATTGCTGGCAGTGATACACGCAATCGAGGCCTTCAAACCTTTCCTTCAGCAAGGCCACCTGCTCATAAGGACAGACAACACCACAGTTATGTGGTACATAAACAAGCAAGGAGGCACCCATTCCTACCCTCTTTGCAGACTGACAATGAACCTATGGGAACTGGCATTGAAACTCAACATACAGCTACAGTCCCAATTCGTGCCAGGGAAAGACAATACACTGGCAGACAGCTTAAGCACAACTACCATGGATGCACACGAATGGATGCTGCACCCAGACATCATCTTACAAATCACACAATCATGGGGAAGGCCGGAAATAGATCTGTTTGCTTCCCCCCAAATCATCAACTGAAGAAATTCTGCTCAAGGACATACCACCCACAAGCATGGAAAGTGGACGCTCTCTCTTTCAGCTGGAAAGCTCTAACAGTGTATGCTTTCCCACCTCTTCCACTAATGACCAAGGTCCTACTGAAGATCAGGACAGAGCAGCCCAGAGTAATCCTGATAGCCCCAAACTGGCCAAGACAGCACTGGTACCCACTGTTAAAGAGCTTGTCACAGACAAAACCATGGCCTCTCCCCCTATGGCCAGTCCCACTGACGCAGCACAATTTCAGGACTCTACACTCCAACCTGCTCAGGATAACCTATCCCAGAGAGTGAGGGATATTATTATGGAAGCTCGCCGACCTTCCACAAGGAAGGCATATACAGCAAAATGGAAAAGATTTCACACCTGGAACACAGCAAAGGGCCTAGATGTGACTGTGATGAATATGGCATATATACTGGAATATTTGGCAGAATTGTCCCACAGTGGCCTGTCTTACTCTTCCATCAAGATACATGCCTCAGCAATCTCAGCAGAATACAATCTAAATCCACCTGCCTTCTCTCACCCTCTACTAAGACAGTTTCTAAGAGGAATCAAAAACATTAATCCTCCAAGGAAACCACCTCTACCTACTTGGGACCTGAATTTCGTGTTGGAAAAACTAACACTTCCTCCCTTTGAACCAGCAGCGTCGGCAGATGTACAGTTTTTGTCTTGGAAAACTGCCTTCCTTCTGGCCATAACCTCAGCAAGAAGAGTATCTGAGCTACAAGCTTTAATGGCGGTGCAGCCATTCCTTATCTTTCATCAGGACAGAGTTTCTTTGTGGACCAATCCTACATTCATGCCAAAGGTGGTATCCAGGGTATCTTTGAACCAAGCTATTCACTTGCCTACATTCTTCCCACAGCCACAAAATAAAGGGGAGAGACTTCTGCACACCCTGGACATACACAGACAACTACGCTACTACTTGGACAGAACTAAAAGTTACAGAAAGACTGACCAGTTGTTTGTAGCATATGCTGCTGGGGTACAAGGAAAAGCAATTTCCAAACAGACAATTTCAAAATGGATAGGAAATTGCATTTGTTTTTGTTACTCCTTTCATGGAAAGACTGTGCCAGCTAACATTAGACCTCATTCCACGAGAGCCACAGCCACCACCACAGCCTTCCTAAGAGGGATGGCTACCAAAGACATTTTAGAAGCTGCTACATGGAGCTCCGTGCATACATTTGCCAAGCATTACAATTTGCCTTTATACTCCAGATCCAGAGCAGGTTTTGCTACGGCAGTCCTGCAGGGTATCTTAACTACACCATCCTTCACTTAGTACCTCCACCCCCAGTTTGGCTATGGTATTCTACCCATATGTGATGACTGCAGATGCATCCTTGAAGGACATAGTACAGTTTTGTACCTACCATAAATGTAGATGTCCGATAGGTATGCATCTGCAGTCAGGTTTACCCTCCCTCCTACCCCTCTGTGGTATTCCTAGGGTGCTTACCCCTCTTTTAGCTAGCTGGGGGAATCTATTATGGTGTATTTGTTTGTATATACATGTATATATATATATATATATATATATTTTTGCAAATGTTTGGAATTTTATTGCATTTATCCAAATTTAGCCTTCCTAGAGGGCACCTGGCATCTGGGGTAAGAAAAACTGAGGAAGATGGCGTCAGCTGATGCTTTTATACCCTAGACGCTCTGACGTCGGGGAAAGTGCGACATCAGCCGAGGCCAGACCCAGACTTTGGAATCCGGCCGACCGAAGGGCTGCCTGAGGCAGGACAACCCATATGTGATGACTGCAGATGCATACCTATCGGACATCTACATTTATGGTAGGTACAAAACTGTACTTTTTGATTCCTTTCAGGCACCAATTTTCTCATGCTTCAAGTTTTTCAGGAGGCCAGAAAACCCACTACTATAATGTGGCTAAATGGAAGATATTTTCTGTTTGGTGTCTCAAGCATGACCAGGACCCCTTTTTCTGTGGGGATCCTTACTGTCCTTTTTTGTCTGTGTGAATTGCTCACTACTGATTGGCACATTATCCTGTTGAAGCTCATTTGTCATCCATTTCTGCTTGTCTGCCTTGGAGTCCACCTTTAGCTTCTAGTTTTGAAGTCAAACACTTTCTAAAAGGCATCCTTCTTATCAGTCCTCCAAGAAAGCCTATTGCTACTTCTTGGGACCTTATTTTTTCTTGAAAAATCGACTCGGTCTCCTTTTGAGCCTGCTGTCCTCCTGTTCTTCCCTGCAATATTGTACATGGGAAGACTATATAGTTGTTGGCTTTTACTTCTGCCCAGTGTGTTTCTGAACTCCCAAGCTGTCGTGGTGTTTCCTTCTTTTTTGTCTTTTTCACAAAGACAGGCCCCAGGATTCACTAACACCTATGGTTGCCAGGTTTTGGAGCCCAAGTGCTTAAACCAGAACAAAGACACTTAGAGTAACAGGCACAATAAACCTACGACAAATTGTCCGGTTAGAAATTTCAATCAAAACCAGACATTTGGTTTTAAATTTTGCGGCGCTGACGTCATCACTTGCGTGGCTACCAGCCTGTCGGAATTGAGCTCAATGAGCTCACTTCCAGTAGTGCGAGCGGGAAGCAGAAGCCCAGCATGTAGTGCGAGTGGGAACTTAAGCAGAAGCCCAGCATTAACCAACTTTGGATTATTATGGATATTATTTCACTTTGGGGAATTCATCAGCTTCACTTATGGGAAGGCAGCAATTTCAGAATCCAGCACAAAGGTAGTGTGTGTGATAAGACGGGTCATATCTCAGATAGTGTATTTTGAAGTTTAACAGCCTGTAAGTTCTGCTATAGTTTTGGCCCATTAGGAATTGTAAAGGAGGTAGATAACAACTTCCTGTGCAAGACAGTTCATTTTTCAGACTTTTAAAAGTAAAAGTTTTAGCTGTTCTTCTGCCTGTAATGTGAATACTATGAAAAGAGAACCAGAATTGTGTATTTGTATGTGCACATGCTTGTGTGTGTGTGTGTGTGTGTGTGTGTGTGTGTGTGTGTGCATGTATACAGGCACATAAGTGCATTTGTATGCATGCATGCCTATGTGTATCCATGAGCGTGCAAGTGCATTTGCAAGCAAGCATGTGTGTGTATATGAGTGTGTATCACGATGCACACTACTAGATACTTGTCTTGTTCTGAGTTGCTAATAATAGCTCAAAATATTATTCAAATTAAAACTGCAACTTTTATAACTCACAAAATTGTTTCATAGCACTATGGTGAGCTGACTGTGCAGACAGTCATGCTAAATGCTAATGTAGCATTCCAGGGAAATGGTCTATGCTAATTATTCATGTGCTGTCCCTTGAAGTGCTTTTGGTAAAGCATTTAAAGTGATTTAGAGAATGATTTGCTCTGTAAAGTAACATGACTGCTGATGTTAATGAACACAGCCAACAACATGTGTTAAACCTTAGTGGTAGAGGTAAATGCTGGGAGGTTTAGCAGACAGGTAGTGTTTGAGATGCTTCTACTTGTGTGTATGAGCGAGGCTAAAGGTGTAAGTTTATGTGTGAATGTGCATCTGCCTGGAAGGTTGCAGTGGGGTTGGGGTTAGTTAGAGGGTGCACACACGTGTAAGTGTTTGTGTCTGGAATGTTGGAGTTGTGGGTTAATTAGGGGGTAGGGTAGGCTTATGTGAGTGTGTGTGTGTGTGTGTGTGTGTGTGTGTGTGTGTGTGTGTGTATTAGGTGAATGGGTGTGTGCCCATGAGTACATTTTGGGTGCTTGTGTGTGTGTGTGTGTGTGTGTGTTGGGGGCTGTCATACATCCATACTCCCCTAAACTAACAAGCAAATCCTGCAACATTGGTTATTTTTTTTCTATTTATAGAGTGGGTGTGGAAGTAGACTTTTATGATGGAAATGTTCTGAATTGGGCAGTTTTGTCATTATTGGTTCATGCATTTTGTTTCATTGCCTATAGTACAGTCTACTGGAAAAATGTTCAAACAATAAATTCAGGAAGTTGTATCAAAGAAAAGAGCACATGTATGTTTCTTGTTTTGTGTGCAAGGGGCCTATGATTTGCAAACAAACCAAAGTAATCTTTATCCACCCGTGGCCATGCATTTTCTTTGGATATGGTGTGGGTTTCAATGCTGTTTCAATGAATGTGAGTTTCAAGGGTAGAGAAGTTTTAATGCCATTGCCAAGTTTTTTTTCATTGTGAGACAGTATTGCTTTGTTTACCAGATGTCTGTCAGTGTTTGTGCATCGTTGTGCTTTAAAATGTAAAAAATAAAATCCAAATAATCATCATAGAAGAGTAGTTTTAATGCTAAGTCTGTTTTCATTGTGAGACCGTATTGCTCTCTTTAGCAAATGTGTATCATTGGGGTTTGTGCTATAAAATATGAAATAAATGTTTAAAATTAAATCCAAATATCTGTAATCACTGTAGAAGTAAAGCAGAAGATAGTATGCATAGTGAGAGTTTTAAACAGTGTTTATGGCAACTGGGGAGAAATCAGCTGAAAGCAGGCATCTGGAACAGAAAAAGAGGGTGTTCCCATCAGCTGATGTCACAGTGATGTCACAAAATTTGTGGGGCATTGATGGGAGAGGGGGTGGGAATGGGTGGATGCGAGGGGCGTGACCCTAGTCTGGTTTTAACCACAAAGAAAGCTGGCAACCCTACTAACACCTACACTAGTGTACACTGTTCTGAGTGAACAGACAGCACAGACATAACTCACACCTTCTTCCTCCTAATTTTATTACCGCCTAGTGTAGACTACATGTACACTTAGTGTGATAGTAATGTTTTTGAATACATATTGTGTACACATAGTGTAGGATTTATTGAATCTGTTCCAGGGTGTCTGTTCATACTAATCCTTCATTTATGCCCAAGGTAGTTAATGATTCAGGGCAAATTTTTGGTAATGTAAGTCTTAGGTTTTGTAGAATTTAGCAGCTTGAATCAAGTCTATTCATCTTCCCTGCTTTTATTTCTTCTTCACAGTCTCCTAGTGATATGGTACTGCACACCTTGGATTTACAAAAACAGCTCCGATATTATTACTTGGAAAAAACAAAATGCATCAGAAAATCTGAGCAACTTTTTTTTTTTCCTTTCATGCCAGGAAATTGGGATTGGCATTATCATCCTCTCCTGGATCTGTAAGACCATTCCTTTCGTTATATTTTCATGGCAAGCAGCTTTCTTCTTCAGTTTGTGTTCATTCTACCAGGGCAGTATCATCTTCTGGTGTTTTTTTAGAAGGGTCTGGATACTAGAGCCAGCATAGAATCTGTCCACACTTTTATGAAACATTACAAGTTGGATGTCATTTCCAGGGTCAGAACAGGAATTGCCAGAGCTTTTCTATTCAAGGGTTTCTGAAGGCCTCTTCTCTACCTTCATCTACTCATACTTCATACTTGAGACATTACAAAAGCTACTGTGAAGAATACTGCAGCAGTGGTAAGGAAGGACATAGTCACATTGTCTATGACCTTGCCATAACAGTTGAAGTCTTACTTCTCACTGTTGCAGTATTTAGTCTCCCTTCCTGGCTCCTTTTATTTTTCTGTTGTCATCCTGCTGGTTAAAGGGTTTTCTCTTAAATCCTTATCTCCTGTTTTCCTTCCTGGATAGTCATGTTATTGTTTCTCTGCGGGTGCTCTGGTTCTCTTGGGGCACTTCATTTCTGAGGAATAGACGTCTGTACATCACATATGTACTATATACCCAGTACATGGTACATATGTTTGACATACGATGCCAGGAAGTTGTAAAGGCTTTGATATGCTGGCCAAATGTTAGGCTATTCTTGACAGGATATCCCAAGTATAAAGAATACTGCAGCAGTGAGAAGCTGGACATCTACTGTTTGTGTAAGATGTTACACAACTGTACTTTACTTTATGCAGTTTCTGAGATTCTCTACCCCTCCCTTTCAAGCTGATATTCAATACTTAACCCTACCCCGTTTGCTGTGTTGTGAGTTGTTTGTTGTACTTTTTTGCGGCTACTGATTTATTGTCATTTTATGTTATTTGGTACCTTGTTGTTTTATTGTGGTGCTGTTATTTGGCATGCTTACATGCTTTTGTAGTACTGTGGATAAACTCAGGTGGATATACGAAATGTGAGCCTCACATACATATAATTCTTCCACAGGACACACTAGTTTGGAGTGGTTTGTTTAGGTCCTCAACAATTAAAACTAGATTGTGAAATCTACAAAGCCTTCGATAAAATGACTTTGACAGGAGTAATAAACATTTTCAAGAGTTTGATACCCAAAGATTATTTGTCCCAAAGAAAAGTCAGTGTTCTGAGGAATCATCTTCTGAGGCTTATGGAACAAAAAACAAGACCAGAATAAAGCTGTAAGATAGAGAAGTTATTCTGACAGGACTTTTTCTACTAAAGGGACTGAGATTGAAATATATCCATTGAGATCAGGACAATACCCTGCTTAACTCATTCACTTCAGTGGAGCTCAGGAAGTTTGCTTTGTAACTTCCAGTGGGTGGATTCTAAGCCTTTTGACAGAATCAAATTATGTCCTCAGATTTCAAACGGATGTTCATATCTCTGGAACCATAGATGTTATGAAAGAATTTTAAATGGCAAACTTTTCAGCACAAACTATTTTTGCAGCGATAACATTCTTCAAGTTCTAGGTCATAAACAGAATTTTACAAGTCACAGTAAACATATTAACAATTATTACATTTGTAATATGTTGTAAACAACTTACAATATCTCGGCAACCACTCAAGGTACACACATACTGTCAGCAGCATTTTATTCATCTAGCTGAGAGCTTTCGTATGAGGCTAAGGAGTTCTTCTTTACTTGGTTGTTGAGATATTTAGAAAAATGTGAAAATTATATCTGTATAAATTAACATTATAAAAACAATTAATATCTCTTTACATGCACTAGACATAGGTCAGATATTAATGCAGTTGAGCTTGCCATTGTGTAAGCTTTAAGATTACATTTTTAAAACCGCATACATAACATGGTTTTGGAATTATTTATACAAATATAAACAAGAAATATTTGACATCAACAGCTGTCAGTAGGAGTTAACTGCAGATGCACTTGGAGGCGTCACTCGGAAGTTGGGAGACACTTATAGTGAATCTGGGGTTCCAGCATTGTTGGCTAGCTTGTTAACAGATCTTCCATCTTGAAATAGTGTCTCTTAGAAGCTGAGTTACCCAGACATGTGTCTCCAAGGCTCACATCTGCCATGTCCTTTACTTCTGTTTGCATGTACATTAGTTCTGTAAGAATATAAGTCAGAGTTTTCAAAGGTTATGTTAGAAGTTCTGGGTGAAATTGGTTTCCTCCCATCACCTTTGGGTTCCTTGCCGAGTTCAGTCTGTGTTTCCTCATTGGCACTGATCCCAGTGAGATCCCTGCAGGTGTTGACATAGCTCTATTAGATTTTCTCATGCAAGCGCTGCCAATGGATTCAGTCATGAACATTCACTCAATGAAGTTAACTTTTTCCCAGACTGAACAAGCTTCCAGGGCAGAATTGTAATATCTTTCTTAGAAAAGACTTTTCGTGGTAGCCGTCACTTCCGCAAGGAGGATTTCAGAACTTCAGGTCTTGTGCATCAGCTCTTGTACCTCCTCTTTCATAAAGCTGAACTGAGAAACCCTACATTTATGCCAAAAGTCACCACCAAATCGGCCTTCTAAGATGGCTGCATGTTGAATAAAAGCTTAATTGTGGCTCTCCCAGTGTAAAAATATAAACTCAGCAGAGAAGGCCAATATACTTGTGTATATGGGTAAATTTCAGTAACTGGTTAGTAAGTTTACTGCCTAGATGCCAGGAAAAAAGAAATTCAGAGGGCCTAGAAAAATCTGCTACAAAAAGTGAGGAGGAAACACTGACTAGGGAAAGTTCCGCAGCAGTTCAGCAAAAAGCAACGCAATCTCCAGACATGAATTCCAGTAACCGTTAGGAAGATATAAGACAACTGCACATAGATCTGGTTAAAATAAACAAAAACACTGATGAAGTATATCAACACAAACAACAAAAGGTTGGAAAAAAATGGAAGAAGCTTTAAACAGATATTCAGATAAGATCTGAAAGGTTTTGTTTAACAGTAATTTAAGAGGAGGAAAAGTACCAACATCCTGGAAGAAAGCAGTGGTAGCTGTAATACCTAAAGAGGTTAAAGGTCCATTGGCTCAAACTTCATACAGGCCCATTTCAGTACTAAACCATGATTATAAAGTGTTCATGTCTATACTGACTAAAAGAATAACAAAACTAATGCCAAAATTGATAGATATGGATCAATGTGGTTTTCTGGAGGGGAGGCAAACATTTGACCACATTAACAGAACATTGATGGTCCAGAGTTGAGTAGAATGTAAGAAAATATCATTGTTGATGGTTGGCCTTGATGCAGAAAAGCATTTGACAAAGTAAGCTTGGACTTTATGAGCAGGGCAGTGGAAGAATTTGCATTTCCTGAAAAAAGTATAAAGTTGATTAGGAGGATACATGAGGGATTGGAGGTGAAAATTGAAGTGGGTGAGGTTCTTTCTGATAATTTCAGCTTGAGCAGAGGAACAAGGTAGGGGTGTCCTCTGTCCCCTTTTTCTTTGCATTTTATTTAGAACTACTGGCAAAAAATAACAGACTCAGAAATCCAATTATATAATTGGTATGGTACTCAAGAAAAGCTGGGTTTATTTGCAGATATTGTTTTATACCTGACAAAACCCGAAAGCGACATTACAGTGTTAAGGAGCGTTTTGAGACCATTTTACATCTTTTCGGGATGCAAAATGAATGAAGCTAAAACTAAGGCAGTAGCAGCAAATTACATACCCACGCATGGATTGGTTCAGCAATATCCTTATTTATGGGGACATGATAAAATGAAGTATTTAGGATTATGGATTTAAAATGCTTCTAGTGTGGCAGCTAAGGATATGTGGAAAGAGAGTAAACAAAAGATAGTACAAAAACTGAGAAAATGGAGCTTTTTATATGGATATGCAAAGTAAGATACAAGCAGACAAAATGTTTTTATTCCCTTTAGTCTTATACACAGGTCAGGCATATTTTTATTGACCAGAGAAGTTGTGGGTAGGAATTAATAAAGAGCCGAAGGAATTTATCTGGAAGGGGAAGACAGCAAGAGTCAAGTTGGATAAGCTGATTCTTCCAGTAGAACAGGGCAGGTTGAGATTACCCAATTTGATGGAGTATTTCAGAGCTGCACAGTTAAGGCTCCTGATACATGGCACAAGCAGAAAACTGTAATTCAAAGCGGAAAGGGATGATGCTAAAACGGGGGAATCTCAAGAAACAAGGAGAGACTGGGATTTTGGATGCAGGTCTTTAAGGAGGATAACAATAGTCATACAGAATATTATCAGAAAACATCACAGCGGGATAGAGCAATGGATCTCCAAATTAAGGTGAAACCAGTGGAGTGGGAAACATCTTGTCAGTTGCCAGATGAAGGTACTTTAAAGCCTTCCATAGGAAACCAGTGCAAGCATCCAGTTGGAGTTGCACAGCAAAGGGATGGACAGGAAACTTTGGCAACTCTGACACAGCCAGTGTTGTGGGGTGATAGGCCAATGAGTTCCCATATGAAAGAGCAATGGATGATGCAGGATGAAACCAAAGGGAATGTGGCACAGGAAGTGCCTACAGAATACCTACAGGAAATGGAGAACAAAGAATATGCCCTCTGTTTAGGGGAAAATGACCAAAGAGTAGAGTTGCTTGATTTAATAGAGATGGACAATCATATTAAGATCAGTGAAAGAAACAGATTACAGAAAGTCAGTAAAACCCAAAGAGTTAGAAATCTGATAAAACAAATGAACACAGTAATTAGGACTGGCCACAGAAATTCATGCGATATAACAGAAGTAAATAGGATATATTACTGTGCAGCTAAATTAACAGATAAAGTAGTACCACAAAAATACAGGGTAGTAAGGGAAAAGAAGGGGAGAAATTGAATGCCATCATCAGTTAAAAAAAGAGGTATCACTCTTAGGAGAGTTACAGAAGAGTGAACAGATCAACAGAAATACTCAAAAAGACAGATGTGATAAAAGTGCACAGTGTCAGAACAGATCAGATGTATTGTGGACTATTGCAAATAATAAACTAAAAATAGCACAGACAGAAAAATTAGAAGATAGGCAGATAAATGTAAAGGAAAAGTACAAAGCAAGTAATTTATTGATGACGCAAAAAACTTTTATAGAGAATTGGGAAACAAGGCAAAGGGCATTGAAATACCACCAAGAAAGAGGAAATAGATACATTTTGGAGAAATATTTATGAAGACCCTGTGGAACATAACAAAAATGCCGATACAGTCAAAATAGGGGAATCCACCTCCAACAGCAGACCTGTAACCAGTGGTGTTCCACAGGGTTCAGTCCTGAGGCCTCTACTGTTTGGAATCTGAAGTACAAGCTAAAACTAAAGGTCTGTGGTTGACAAAGTTTGCTGATGATTGCAAAGTGGGAGCGGTCATAGAATCTCTAAACAATGGCAGCATCGTACAAAGAGGGTCTTACACAAACTAATGACCGGTGCCAAATTCATGGCCTTAAACTCAGTGCAAAAAAAAAATCAGTTATCCCTTTCTGTAAGAACGATGTTCCTGCTAACTACCACATAAATAACACCCAAAGTATGCACTCAGTGGTAAGAGACCTGGGCACACAGGTTGACAGCAACCTTTACCTTCAATCACCATGTCTCCACAGTGGTAAGAAGGCCATTCTATATTGCTCATCTCATAAGTAAGGCCATTGCCGCCAGAAAAAAAAAAGAAGTTATAATCTCCCTGTACTCTTCCCTCATCAGAACAATAAGTGAGCACAGTGCCCTTTTGGTATCTACCTTTCCAAGCACCTGCAGCAATTGGAGAGACCACAAAGGTTCCTCACACAGAAAATTCAAGGTCTTCATCATTTGTCCTATGAGGATCGTCTGAAATCACTGTTACTTTTTTGTGTTTCATATAGACTACTCAGAGGCAATTTCTGGCCTGCATATAAGGAAATCTGACCCTGTTGTACTGGAAGTGCTGCATATCCAAGTCAAATTTTACATGGGTTACTAGCTCTAAAGCCCTTAACCTAGTATGTGATATTAATAGAACCTGCTGGAGGGACAGATTTGTCTTCCAGAGGTTACCACACCTTTGGAACAGACTCCAGCAGAGCACCTCACTGGCCCTCTTCAAACACAATCTGGATGATTGGATGGGTAACTGTAAATTCACCCCAGGGGTACCACCTATGTCCATCTAGGACAGGGGTGACAGGTGCTGATTGTGGAAATAAGGGCATAACTTGGTTAGGCTTGTATGGGTCCTAGTAACCTTCTATGATCCTTTGAATAAAAAGTTCAAATGTACAGGATATGCAGTGGGATGAAGTAATGGCCAGAGAGATTGTAACAAGGTTAAAAAAGCTTCTGACTGGAAAACTCCAGGCCCAGATGCAGTACCTAACTTCTGTTTAAAGGTATTAACATCTTTATGTGAAGATTTAGCCATGGGTGAGAACTATTTATATGCACATCCTAAACAGACACCAGCCTGGCTAACAACAGGAAAAACAAACCTGCAATCTTTCCTAAAAACTATAGACCAATAACTTGCCTTCTGACTATGTATAAAATATACACTGGAATTGATGCCGACAGAGTTTATAGTCATTTAGAAGAAAATGCAATCATGGCAATAGAACAAAAGGGTAATAAAAGAAAGTCATATGGAACAAAGGATCATGTGATGTTAAATAAAGTCATAATGGAGAACTGTAAAAAGGGGAAGAATCTATGTATGCCATGGATAGACTATAAAAAATCATTTGACACTATCCCACATTAGTGGATAAAAGAGTGCTTAAAATGTATAAGATACACTCTAAACTGATTGATTACATTACAGTGACTATGAAACAGTGGCAAACCACTCTGCAGTTAAGCCATGATAAAGAACAAATTATTATTCCAGGGATAAAAATTCAAAGGGGTGTATTCCAGGGTGACTCTCCTTCACCACTGCTCTTTTGTCTTGCCCTTAACCCATTAAGCTGCCTACCTAACAGTTTAGGTCATGGCTATAGCTTGGCTCCCAGAAAACAACAAAGTGTAAATACTTCTCATCTTCTTTTCATAGATGATTTAAAACTGTATAGTTGATCAGATGAGGAACTGGAAGCACAACTGCAAGTGGTCAAAACTTTTTCAGATGATGTAGGAATGTCATTTGGTCTTGATAAATGTGCAAAATCAGCAGGAAGCTACGGCACCAAGAAAACATCAGTTTGGGACAGGAATGTGATTTAAAAGAACTTGAGCAAGAAGGAATGTATAAATATTTGGAACTGATGAAGGATCAACAATAAAACTTGAACAAATGTGAATAAAACTCAGGAATATTTTAGAAGGCTTAAATTAATACGGAAAACAGCTTTGACATATAGGAATGAAGTCCAAGCTATATTCCAATTTGCTCTTCCTGTCCTAACTTACAGTTTTGGAGAGAATGACTGGCCCCAAAAGGTGTTGGATAGTTTGAACAGGAAAACAAGAAGGATGATTCGTGCTCATCAAATTATTTATAAAAATCAGTGCATGCCAAAACTGTATATTCCCCGTTCTGAAGGTGGTATGGGCCTCCTCAAAATTGATTGCATGTATACATCTGTGATAGTCGGACTACATACCTATCTGCTGACCTCACAAGACCGAAACATAATGAATGTTTTGAAACAGGAGTAGAACAAGTCTAAGATGACTTCTCTGCTTAGTTTAGAAGAATCGTCAAGTGGGAATGAAAATCAAACCAGAAGCAGATAAAAATCTGGTAGCAACTGAATGTGCCAAAAAAAACACACAAAATAAACAATATAAGGTTAAGTATCAGTTGAGAAGGCAAGAAATGTTCAAAATGCATAAATATAGTTGCAAGTGTAGGAAACTCTTGGAAACAACCTCGTGTTGATCATTATTGAATGCAGGAATGGTTAATGAGAGGTAAATTTTAATCAAAAGATGAAAGGTTAATATTGGCTACTCAAGATAGTGGACTACGTACACGTTGGTTTACAAAGTCCATTGAAAATGTGGGCAAAACAGACAAATGCAGGTTTTGTAAAACAGAATTGGAAGCATTTGCACATCTTGTTGCTGGTTGATATACTAATAGCAGGACTGTATACTGAAAGGCATAGTAATGTAGCAAGACTTGTATTGGAGATTGTGCAAACATTATAATATTGAAGTAGATGAATAACACTGGAAACGTGAGCCACAAAGCATCATAGAAAATGAAGTTTATATCAGATGGGATCATCCATTACCAGCAGTTCAAAATTATAGATGCAAGAAATCCAGATGTAGTAGTTTTCTGGGAGTGCAATGAGTTGGCGGAATTTCAGGATTTCCTGCAGGATGCACCGTCATAGATGCTGGGTGGACAGATTGGTGTGACAAGGGAGACGATTTTTCTGAGCTGTGGTACAGAATCGTAATTGTCTAGCGATGGTAAGGCCTTGCTGTCTCTAATTATGGTGGCTGCCATAAAAGCAATTACTGGAAAATGGAAATGGCAATCTAAACCAACTATATTAGAAATAGTGAATATAGTAACAGAGATAAAACAACAGGAATTGAGATCTTTAAAAAAAAAAGACAGGAGCAAATTACATAGGAAAAAATGGGAATTGTGGGAACAGTACATACAGGGGAAGAATGAGGTTTAAAAAAGGCAGGACTTAAATGACTGAAAATGGTTGGGTACATAATAAATGATGTATAATGTTTGCAACTGGGAGTGTGTCTAGGGTAGCCAGGTGTCCATTTTTTGACCGGGCTGTCCGGTTATCTGACAAATTGTCCGGTTAGAAATTTCAATCAAAACCGGACTTTTGGTTTTAAATTTTGCGGCGCTGACATCATCACATGCATGGCTACCAGCCTGTCGGAATTGAGCTCAATGAGCTCACTTCCAGTAGTGCGAGCAGGAAGCAGAAGCCCAGCATGTAGTGCGAGTGGGAACTTGAGCAGAAAGCCCAGCATTAACCGACTTTGGATTATTATGGATATTATTTCACTTTGGGGAATTCATCAGCTTCACTTATGGGAAGGCAGCAATTTCAGAATCCAGCACAAAGGTAGTGTGTGTGATAAGACGGGTCATATCTCAGATAGTGTATTTTGAAGTTTAACAGCCTTTAAGTTCTGCTATAGTTTTGGCCCATTAGGAATTGTAAAGGAGGTAGATAACAACTTCCTGTGCAAAACCGTTCATTTTTTTAAACTTTTAAAAGTAAAAGTTTTAGCTGTTCTTCTGTCTGTAATGTGAATACTATGAAAAGAGAACCAGAATTGTATATTTGTATGTGCACATGCTTGTGCGTGTGTGCATGTATACAGGCACATATGTGCATTTGTATGCATGCATGCCTATGTTTATCCATGAGCGTGCAAGTGCATTTGCAAGCAAGCATGTGTGTGTATATGAGTGTGTATCACGATGTACACTACTAGATACTTGTCTTGTTCTGAGTTGCTAATAATAGCTCAAAATATTATTCAAATTAAAACTGCAACTTTTATAACTCACAAAATTGTTTCATAGCACTATGGTGAGCTGACTCTGCAGACAGTCATGCTAAATGCTAATGTAGCATTCCAGGGAAATGGTCTATGCTAATTATTCATGTGCTGTCCCTTGAAGTGCTTTTGGTAAAGCATTTAAAGTGATTTAGAGAATGATTTGCTTTGTAAAGTAACATGACTGCTGATGTTAATGAACACAGCCAACAACATGTGTTAAACCTTAGTGGTAGAGGTAAATGCTGGGAGGTTTAGCAGACAGGTAGTGTTTGAGATGCTTCTACTTGTGTGTATGAGTGAGGCTGAAGGTGTAAGTTTGTGTGTGAATGTGCATCTGCCTGGAAGGTTGCAGTGGAGGGTGGGGTTAGTTAGAGGGTGCATACGCGTGTGTGTGTTTGTGTCTGGAATGTTGGAGTTGTGGGTTAATTAGGGGGTAGGGTAGGCTTATGTGAGTGTGCGTGTGTGGTTTGTGGTGTGTATGTGTGTGTGTATTAGGTGAATGGGTGTGTGCCCATGAGTACATTTTGGGTGCTTGTGTGTGTGTGTGTTGGGGGCTGTCATACATCCATACTCCCCTAAACTAACAAGCAAATCCTGCAACATTGGTTATTTTTTTTCTATTTGTAGAGTGGGTGTGGAAGTAGACTTTTATGATGGAAATGTTCTGAATTGGGCAGTTTTGTCATTATTGGTTCATGCATTTTGTTTCATTGCCTACAGTACAGTCTACTGGAAAAATGTTCAAACAATAAATTCAGGAAGGTGTTTCAAAGAAAAGAGCACATGTATGTTACTTGTTTTGTGTGCAAGGGGCCTATGATTTGCAAACAAACCAAAGGTAATCTTTATCTACCTGTGGCCATGCATTGTCTTTGGATGTGTTGTGGGTTTCAATGCTGTTTCAATGAATGTGAGTTTCAAGGGTAGAGAAGTTTTAATGCCATTGCCAATTTTTTTTCATTGTGAGACAGTATTGCTTTGTTTACCAGATGTCTGTCAGTGTTTGTGCATCATTGTGCTTTAAAATGTAAAAAATAAAATCCAAATAATCATCGTAGAAGAGTAGTTTTAATGCTAAGTCTGTTTTCATTGCGAGACCGTATTGCTCTCTTTAGCAAAGTGTATCAGTGGGGTTTGTGCTATAAAATATGAAATGCATGTTTTAAATTAAATATCTGTAATCACTGTAGAAGTAAAGCAGAAGACAGTATGCACAATGAGTGTTTTAAACCGTGTTTATGGCAACTGGGGAGAAATCAGCTGAAAGCAGGCATCTGGAACAGAAAAAGAGGGTGTTCCCATCAGCTGATGTCACAGTGATGTCACAAAATTGGTGGGGCATTGATGGGAGAGGGGGTGGGAATGGGTGGAGTTATGGGTGATGCAAGGGGTGTGACCCTAGTCCGGTTTTAACCACAAAGAAGGCTGGCAACCCTAACTGTGTCAGTTAGGTTTGTGATGTAAAATGCTTGCAACTAGTATTGTGTTGGTGTGGCTTGTTTTCATATATATAAATGTATGATTGTTTATGTCGTAAGTTATGGTTTACTAAAGCTGTTTCTTGTTTAAAAAAGGGTGCAAGAATTGAGTAATTTATCTAATGTTGCTTAGGTTGTATGATATATAGCAATATATGTGAAGCATAGAGAAGAACAGGTGGTTGAGACTGTATTTGGACCAAACAAATTCACTGTTGTTTTTCTCCTACATAATCAGCAGTCTGGGACCCCAAAAAATAGCTTTACAAAGTATGACAAACATTTACCAAATCTACCTAAAATACATCCCACTAGGGCAAATTCTGCATCACAGAAAAGACAAGATACATTTTGGACACATTTTTGTGATAGACTGATGGATATGCATGTGTGTATGTGCAGCTGTGTGTGAAACGACTATGTTTGTGTGATATATCCATACACACACACACACACACACACACACACACACACACACATGCATTTTGTGCATTTAAATTTATATACACATTATATCACGCGTACATATGGGTCTCCACTACTACTGTATACTGTGATGGATAAAGTCATTGAACAGAATACAGTTTGAACAGATTAAGTGGGAGAGTAATAATTTTACAAGATATCTGAATACCGAAGATGGGGGGAAATTGTCCCTTTTTCTCAATTTTGTGTGTCCTTGGAATTGGTATATTCCAGTAGCAGTGGATGTGGTGAAAGCAGGTGTCTTCCTCCGTCAAAAACACTTGTATATTTTTTTCCACAGTGAAGTTTAGTTTTCAAACATTTTTTTTTTTCAAACAAATGGATTTTGATGACATTGTTTTTCGATTATTCCTCATGTACTCTGATCTGTGTGTGTGTGTATGTATCCTCATGTACTCTTAATCTGTGTGTATATGTGTGTGTATGTGGATATATATATATATATATATATATATATATATATGTATATATATATATACGTATATATATATATATATATATATATATATATATATATATACATATATATAGATATATATATATATATATATATATATATATATATATATATATATACATATATATATATATATATATATATATATATACATCATGTACTCATCTGTTTGTGTATATATATATATATATATATATATATATATATATGTGTGTGTGTATATATATATATATATATATATATATATATATATATATGTACACGCACACAAAATGTGTGTGATGATGTGAGGTAGTGCCACCTATGCCAGGGAGAGTAGGGCATGTGTAACATAGCTAGCTGAAGTTCTGTAAAGAGTTTTATGTCATTTTGTATATCATACTAATTTGTACATATGCTTGTGTTAAAAATGTGTTTGTAAATCTGCTTGTATTAAAAATTAATCAGCAGTGGGTCCTGCTGGACAGAAAATAAATGTACATGTTCATTCTTGCTGGATGGGTTCGGAGCCGATCCTCGGCTCCGACTCGGCCAATACTAAAGCTCGAGAGCTAATTCCACCGGCTCGAGGCTCCCCTATATCCCACAATGCTAGGCGGTAACTACTCAGATCTCGTTTGCCGCTTAGCTGACGAGGTGCTTTTCTACCGGCTCTGGCAGGTTAGTGGAAAATTGTTTCTATTTTCACAAATCTTTAGACCCCTATTACTTACCTTAGTATAACTTTTAGTTTTAATTCTCTATTTCCTTGGATCGACACCTCTTTTGCCCATAATCCCTTCCTTTATTCCCCTTTAACTTTAGGCCTTAGGCCCCTTCCCCTCCTTCTCCTAGTCCTTTAGTGTGACTGGAAATTAATATTTTCTTAAAGGCCTGTGTGTGTGTGTGTGTGTGTGTGTGTGTGTGTGTGTGTGTGTGTGTGTGTGTGTGTGTGTGTGAGTGTTTTTCTTACTTAGGCCTTTAGTATGTCTAAGGACTCCAAGGTGTCAGGCTTCAAGAAGTGTGACTCATGCTGTCAGAAAATGTCTCTGACAGACGGTCACACTTCTTGTGTGTATTGCCTGGGACCTTTGCACCAGCAGGACTCATGTGCTATGTGCCATGGTTTCAGCCCTAGAGTCCTGCAGGAACGCAAAAATATATTGATTTTGCGTGGCTTATTAAAGCCTGAAGGCCCCCAGACCCAGTCTGTGTTGGGGAAGCCTTCTAAGACTTCCAGACAGTCGGCTCTGGCTTCAGAGCTGTCCTCTGGAAGCATCAAAACTACTTCGACATCGCCTCCGGCTGGAGCCGATGTTTCCAAGCCTCATACTGTTACCTCAGCTCCGGCCGGAGCCGAGGCTGATAAGACTCAGTTGGCTCCGATACTCTTATCGGAGCAACCTTCGAGGAAGAGATCTAGGTCTCCCTCCATCGGCTCCATTCACTCGGCACCAGGATCCCATCTTCTTTCGGAACGGAGCCATAGATCGCATTCCTCACGGTCTTCCAGGCTATCTGACCACGATTTGCAAAAGGTAGTGAGTAGACTTCTCAAGTCCGAGGTGCTGGCCCAAATGCTACATAGCCCAACTCAACAGTCAGCGGCTATTTCTGTCCCTCAATGTGTTCCTCCTCCGACTCCTTTGAGCTCGGAGCCTGGGCTCATCGGAACTATGACTGTCGGCACGTCGGATCCGATACCTTCCCTTTCGGCTCCGTCGTCTGCTCCGAGCTCCTCTTTGGAGGGATCTCGGCGAAGCTTCCTCGGGCTCCGAGGGGCGAATGGCATCGGACCCTTGTCCGTCCCGCCTCCCTCTCGGGCTTCGGCTGGTGAGTTCGGCTCCGACATCGGCCTCGGAGCCGTCCCTGTCGGTGCCAGGGGGGGTCCTTGTCTCTTTGGAGCGGGGAGCTCCGGCCTTGCCCGATAGGGGTGCCTTCGAGGTCATGCGGAGCGTGCTAGAACCAGTGTCTGCCCCACAGTCGGCTCAGTCAGCCCCTCCATCTTCAGTGCCTGCAGTGATTTCTACCCACCCCCTTGTATCAGACCGCAGAGAGCCAACTCCTCAAGTTTCCCTATTGGGAATTTCTTACTCTTCAGAGGCCTCTCCTGACCCGGTAGGAGAACCCCCTAGGAAGAGACAGTGCAAGAGGAAGCACATTGACTCCCCTGAGTCTATCACCTCTGACACTGACTTAGAGGAATCTGAAGGTTCCCCTCGATCCCCCTCTGAGAATGTCTCCTATGCTGACATCCTTGAGATCCTGAAACAGAGAGGGAACTGGCCAGCCCTTAACCCTTCAGAGGATGAGTCAGTGTACCTTGAGGCGTTCGGCTCTCGCCCTTCTACCTCCTGGGTGTCCCCTCCCTTTGACTCCCTTATGGAAGTGGTGCCAACGAAGGCCTGGACGGCTCCTGATTCAGTGGAACCCACCCCGAGGAGGCCGTCTAAGTTCATTACTGCCCCTAAAGATAAAGATTTTTTATCTAAAGGTGTCCCCGTCAATGCCATGGTGGTGGCCGCGGCCACTAAGAAGGAGTTAGCCGATCCTTCAGTACCTGTCCATCCTCCTAATAAGGAATCTAGGACCATGGACAGGTACGGTAAGTGGATGTTCTCATCAGCGACCTTTTCAATGCGGTCACTGAACTACTTATGTCACTTCACTCGTCTCCAGAGAGATTTACTCAAGGATATGAGTGAAGCGATAAAGGATCCAACAGCTGAGGGGTTCCAAGACAGAATGAACTCCCAGTTGGCAACCCTGAACTCCATCGTTAACTCCTCCATGCGGCTTATCTCATATGCTGCGGATGGGGCGAGTAGAGCCGCAGGCACAGGCGTTGCCTTACGACGTCACACCTGGATGTGACTGTGCAACTTTGCGGACCCTTTCAAGGCGTCCTTCACCAATTCCCCCTTTGATGGATTATCCTTATTTGGTCCTCAGGTGAAGGATACATTGACTAGGTGCGAGGTGGAAGGTAAGACTCTCTCTGCCGTGGGAGTCCGTTTTTCTACCCCTTCTAGGCCTTATTCCAAAGGTCAGAGGGGAGGAAAAATGTGGTTCCGCAAACAAACCCAGGGAGTCTCATCTGATGCACAAGGTCGATTCCCGTCTAGAGGCAGAGGGGGGAATAACAATAGACGCCGCCCTAGAGGTAGAGGAGGTCCGCAAAACCAGGGTAGCAGAGAAACTCTATCTGATAAACCCTTTCAGCATCCCTGAGGAGCTGCCCGGCTGTCCACCTTCGGAGGCAGTCGGGGGAAGATTATCCCTGTACCCAAAAGCCTGGCTTTCCCTTACACAAGACAAATGGGTACAGTCGATCATATCCGAGGGCTACAAAATTCCCCTTATTTACATCCCATCCCACCCAAAGGATCCCTTCCAGACATTCCACCCAGTCTAAGGGAACAAGCAGCACTAGAAATTTCAAAGCTGCTATCAAAAAGAGCTATCCAATCAGTCCCAGTAGACCAACAAGGATCCGGAATCTACTCCAAATTCTTTTTGGTACCAAAAAAAACAGGGGACTGGAGACCCATACTGGATCTCAGCAACTTAAGCAAGTATATCAGAAAAACAAAATTCCGGATGTTTGCGCTACAGTCCATTCTACCCTTCTTGGGTCAGGACAATTGGATGTGCTCGATAGATCTTCAGGATGCGTACTACCATATCAAGATGAACAGACGCTCCAGGAGATTTCTCCACTTCAGGCTGGGAGTCAGTCACTACCAGTTCAGAGCCCTGCACTTTGGTCTCACTACAGCCCCCTGAGTGTTTACCAAATGCATGGCAGTGGTCGCGGCTCACTTGAGACATCAAGGATTCCAGGTGTTTCCATATTTAGATGACTGGCTCCTTACTGCCACCACCAGACATCAACTTCTTCTATCCAGAGACTTCACTATCCAAACTTGCCAAGCTCTAGGCATTTCAATAAATTTCGAAAAATCTGCCTTGTCGCCTTGTCAATCTATTACCTTTATAGGCGCCACATTAAACACACTCAATCTTTCAGCCAGACTTACAGAGCAAAGAGTGTCAGACATCCGCAAGCAAGTTTTCCTTCTCTTGCAATGCAACAAAGTCAAAGCCAGACTAGTTTTGAAGGTATTAGGACTCATGGCAGCAGCTATCCCCCTTCTCCCCTTAGCTCGCTTCCACATGAGGATCCTCCAATGGATGCTGTTTACACAATGGTCCTTCCAACAGCTCCCGATGTCCCACACCATATTGATAACTCAATCATGCAAGAATCAACTGTCTTGGTGGATCACATCACCTCAGGTTCTCCAAGGAAGACCCTTCACTCATCCCCCCCCAGTCGCCACGTTGACAACAGATGCCTCTCTGATCGGGTGGGGGGGGGCATGATCAGGGAAGGACAGTCCAGGGCACGTGGCAACCTTTCGATTGCACATAAATGTCTTAGAGATGAGAGCAGTGCTTTTAGCATTGCAAGCCCTTCACGACTCTCTTCCCACAGGGACTATTGCAATTCAGACAGACAACATGTCCGTAGTGTGGTACATCAACAAACAAGGCGGAATCAGATCATACCCCTTATGTCAAGAGGCACTCAGACTTTGGCAATGGGCGATCTCTTCTCAGCGTTTTCTGGTAGCAACGCACATTCCCCGGAAGTCCAACGTGATTGCAGACAAGTTGAGCAGGGCAATTCTCATGCCCCACGAGTGGTCTCTGAAGAAATCAGTACTGGAAGAAGTATTCCAAAGATGGGGCCAGCCTTGCTGCGATCTTTTTGCTACTCCCCAAAACAGCAAGTGTCATGACTTCTTCACTCTCTTCCCGTTACCAGGCCATCCCACCAGAGACGCTCTAGTCCACGATTGGCCCCGGGGACTTCTGTATGCTTTTCCCCCTTTTCCACTGATAACTCAACTAATTCAGAAAGCCATCGCCTTGAGAGTGACAATGATCCTCATTGCCCCTTACTGGCCTCGACAGATATGGTTTCCGTTTCTTCATAGTTACCTTTTGGAGCAGCCTTGGCATCTGGACCCAGTGCCAGATCTGTTGACCCACCAATCAGGCCAGCTGCACCAATCTCTTCATTCTCTCAACCTCACAGCATGGTTTCTCCGATTCTGACCTTAGCCAGGTTTCCCTTAATATCTCGCTCGGTCCGAGATATCTTGATAGCCTCTCATAAATCTTCTACCCGGAAGATTTATAATATCAAATGGAAATGCTTCTCCTTTTGGGCAACATCAAAAAATATAGATCCCTTCACTGCACCTATCAAGTCTATTCTAGACTTTCTAGCAGAACTCTTTCATTTAGGCTCTTCTTCATCTACCATTAGAGTTCAACTGGCTGCTATATCTAATTATCATGTAGGTGTCTCGGAATCTAGTATCATGGCTCACAAGCTCTGCAAAGCCTTTTTAAGGGGCGTATTTCTTCTCAAACCTCCAATCAAAGATCCCCCGCCTCAATGGGACTTGAACTTGGTGGTGGCATCCTTAATCCTTCCCCCCTTCGAACCAGCGGCTTCATGTTCTCTGAAGTTGCTTTCACGGAAGACACTTTTTCTGGTAGCCATAACTTCAGCGAGAAGGGTGTCTGAACTCCATGCTCTGTGCAGTCGTCCTCCTTACTTGGTGTTTCATAAAGATAGGGTATCCCACCGTACTAATCCATCCTTTTACCTAAGGTTTCCTCTCAAACAAACCTAAACCAAATGATTGATCTCCCCGTCTTTTTCCCTAACTATTCCGACAGGTCGGAACAAAAGCTACATTTTCTGGATGTTCACCGCCAACTTAGATATTTAGACAGGACTAAACAATTCAGGAAATCTGATCAGCTTTTTCTTTCGTATGCGGAAGGGAAATTGGGCCTTCCAGTTACTAAAGTATCCCTTTCAAGATGGCTCACCTCTACAATTACCTTCATCTATGAGATCAGACATCAAAAACTACCTTCAAGACCTAGAGCTCATTCAACTAGGGCATTAGCTACATCCGTAGCTTTTCAGGATAGGCTGCCAATAGATTCCATTTGTGCAGCAGCCACCTGGGCTTCTCTTCATACCTTCATTTCACATTACAAATTGGACATGGTCTCCAGAAACCGTGCCAACTTTGGTTCCACTGTTCTCAAGAGTCTGTTCCGATAGGCCACCCGGGGTAAGGTGCTAGGGACGCGGTCCCATCCAGCAAGAATGAAGGCGAGATAGACAACTTAACATTAAGAAGTTATGTACCTCCCATAACGTTCCATGTTAGTTGTCTTCTTCTCATCTTCTTTCTTGCGTCCCACCCTCCTTCCCCCAAGCCTGGACAGACCGATAGGAATTCATTTTGTGATCTTCCTCTGGAAGTTTTTCATTCCCACACGTTCTACCACCTCTATTTCCCCTTTTGTTAGGTCTGGGATACCTTACACTCAGGTTTATATAGAGGTGGGTTACCCTTCTCCATACTATGGAGACTAGAATTGCTTGGTCTAGCTATCAAACGAGATCTGAGTAGTTACCGCCTAGCATTGTGGGATATAGGGGAGCCTCGAGCCGGTGGAATTAGCTCTCGAGCTTTAGTATTGGCCGAGTCGGAGCCGAGGATCGGCTCCGAACCCATCCAGCAAGAAAGAAGGCGAGAAGAAGACAACTAACATGGAACGTTATGGTAGGTACATAACTTCTTATTAGGCTGTATTGTGGTAACTGCTGAAATGTATATATGTTATTACAGGATGCCGGAAGGGAAGGGGTTAAGCACAGCCCAGTTTACCTTAAGAAAAATACCTTGAAATTAAATGACTTGGTTTAGGCAGTAAAAAGTTTATCTCACAGGTCTGATTGCAGCCAGAAACACAAGGTCTGGTCTGTGATCCTGGTCTTATTGTCCTTAGTGGTGAACTAATTCCTACCCTGGGGTGCCAGAGAATGGCTGGTTAGTTTCTACAAGAAGGACAAAATTATTGAATTGTTTTACAGTCTCCAGATGTCTTAATAAAGCTCTAGGTGTGTATTGTGACTCTTCTGTGCTAGATTCTGGTTTAGCTTCTAGTCAGGGGGTAGTGTGGGAACCACAGAGTGAGGTGACCAGATATGATGTCACTCTGTAGCCAGCACTGAAATTGTATTTATATATTGGTGAGAGATGTGACATTGATATTTAGCATTCTGTATTTGAGAACCGACAACAAAGATCACTCACCCACTTCATCTTGCTTTGCTTTTGTAAGTAACTTAATGAGAGAACAGTAACTTTTTAGTTAGTTAGAAAATATAGTGAGACTAGTTAAATACTGTTTTTCTGTATCTGTCTGAGTCTTTCCATCTGTGTTATTTTTTTTATATTTCCTGTCAATTGAAACTCTGATATTTATTGTACATAGATATTCAATATTTTCATGTTTTCTGTCTTATTTATTATTAAATATATCTAAACCTTTCATTGTGGTTGGTCTTTTAGAAAATATTTTAGCCCTTGAGAATAATTGCATTTATTTGGGGTACTCTGGGCTTCATACTCCTGAAAGTCTTGCTACTTGGTTAACCTTACCATTTGCATCAGCCAGCCTTTACAACACAAGTGTATTATTATGTACCATGAAAAAAATCCTCCCCCACCATCACCACAGTAATAATGTATTCTCCCTAAATTATTAAATCAAAGAAAATGTAAACTAGAATACACTACTCTCCCATTTCCTGTAACAAGCCTGTTGCTGTATGGGGACATACATCCCAACCCGGGTCCCATCTTCTCTTCTGTGCAACCCCCCCCAACTCCCATAAATCAATAAACTTCACTACAGTTCACCTACAAAGCATCAGAAATAAGATACCTGACTTCTATGCATGGATAGCCCACAACAAACTCAGTATTATTGCCACAACTGAAACATGGCTAAAACCCTATATTAAGTACACAGAATTCCTTCCCCCAGATTTCGCCTGTCTTAGGGCTGACAGACCCCGAAAAAAAAGGTGGAGGCATCTCTCAAATATACCCCATGTCCTTCACTGTTGCCCATATACAAAACCCATCCCACAGTTCTCCACAGCCAAATTTCTAGTTTCTTTTCTTAAAATGAGTAATTGCAAAAACATCTGCGTGATAGTCATTTACATTCCCACAGGCAATAACATCTCATTTCTTGAGGAGATCCTTGCCTGGGCATCTACGTACATAAAAAATGAGGCTATCGTACTGAGAGATGTAAATATCAACTGGCTAAACATATCCCCACACCACTCTAACTGCAGTATCAATCTGTATAAGTTCACCCAGCAGGTTAACACCATAACCAGGCCTAATAAAATTAATACTAATGGCTCAATCCTAGACTGGATTTTAGTGTGCAACCCAAATAAGATCACGTGTGCTGGTACACTCTCAAGTAGTATAAGTGACCACTTACCTACACCGTGACTGTACCATAGCAATTAATAAACATCAGTACAGGGTTACCAGAGATTAATCCCAGTTCTGTCCATCTAGCTTTAACCAAAGGTTGCTTATCAATTGGGATGCACTAAAATCACTTCCCCTTGATGAGGCAGTTGAGTTCTTCAACTCAGCCTTCCTCAGCATACTAAACAATCTTGCAACCCTTAGACAAAAGAGTGTAAAGACTAACGATGTCAGTTGACTGACAAGATCCACTTAAGATCTCATGAAATGCAAGGACAAACCATGGAAGATCTGGCAAAAAAACAAAAACCCATCTGACCTCACCCAATACAAACAGCTCCGAAACCAGGTTAAGCGCCTAGTACTACAAAACAAAAAAGAACACTACCTTACATTACAAAATCAACACAAGCAAAACCCAAAGAAATTCTGGAGCTCTCTCAACTGTTTATTAAATGCAGGCTATAGTAATAATCCTTGCTCAGACTCAAATAAAACAACCATTGATATTGCTGCAACCTTCAACTCCTATTTCATAGATACTATAGCTAATCTAGCTACTACCTTTCCCATGAATAATTTGTCCACCACAGACCTCTCCACAGTTAACACCAGTATACCCTCTATTCGCATCTTTACTCTGTCACCTAGAACCACCTCGACTATTAAAAAATTGTTTCTAAAACTCAAACCATGCACAAATGCCCCTGACAGTATTCCTGCCAAATACCTGCAAATCTCAGCCAACTCAATCGCTTACCCTATCAGCATACTTCTCAACAGATCTCTCCAAGAATCCTATATGCCCATCATCTGGAAAAAAAGCTTATATCCTCCCTGTACACAAGGGACGCCCCAACATAGACACCGTCAACGTCTGCCCCATTGCTATACTGTTACCCATCTCTAAGATTCTGTAAAAATGTATTCATTCTCAACTTCTTCACTATCTGACTCACAACCACATCCTCTCCCCCACCCAACGCGGATTTAGGCCAGGAAATAGTACCATCACTGCCTTCATATCCTTCATGGACACGATTAGCCTAGCTTGTGACGCTGGTAAAATTGTATCTTCACTACTTCTTGATCTTTCTAAAGCTTTTGATACTATTTCCCACTCTCTCCTTCTAACAAAACTCTGTAACATAGGTACCTCACCTCAAAGTCTAAACTGGTCCACTAATTACCTCACTAATAGGCAACAATCAGCTAAATGGCAGAACTCTTAACACTATGACTGGTGTTCCTCAAGGCTCCATTTTAGGCCCACTTTTGTTTAGCATATTTATCAATAACTTCCACACCGCACTCTCTAAAGGCTCAGTCATCCAGTATGCAGATGACTCCACTATTATCTGTACTGCAAACAACTCAAAACTATACCAACTCACCCAAAACACCCTCACCTCCACCAAAATTTGGATGCCTAATAATCACCTTGCCCTGAACCACAACAAAACCAAACTAGTAATCTTTGCCCCCCAAATGTCCACACCCCTACAAAAAGAGAACTTCACCATCCAGTTCCTAAATGGTACCACCATCAACATTGTACCTAGCACAAAACTGCCAGGTGTCATCATAGGCAAAAACCTTACATTCAACCTGCACAATCCAGTCCAATGTCAAAAAAACACATCAAAAGCTTGGCACTCTCTACCGACACAAACATCTACTCAGTGCATCAACCCGACTTCCCCTTGCCTCTTCTTTTCTATTAGCCTCTCTTTTATATCGTGCCCCCCTCCTCACCAACATTCAGTCCTTTCTAAAGTCCAAACTAGACTCATGCTACAACAAAATTACTAAGTTTGTAACTAATGCCTCCTACTCATCCCATCCCATCACTGCTTATCATTGCGCAACCTAAAATGGCTTGAACTCCTCAACTATCTCACCTTTATCCAACTAACTACAGTTCACAAACTCATAATCTATCCATGTGCCTGCTCTATCTTCTATACTTTTTATACCATTCTAACAGACCACTCTGATCCAACAACCATCTGCTTGTAAATGTAGAAAAACCCACATTTCGGCTGGCCAGATGCTTTACTCCTTTACCATCGCAAAACTTTGGAACTCCCTCCCCCAACACTTAAATCTACCCGCTCAGTAACCATCTTCAAGACATCTCTGAAACAACACCTCTCTTCATCTTGTCTGTGCACATGTGCTAACACCACATCTCATATAATCTGACTTCAACCATCACAACTATCCTCACCCCCACTCTACTACTCTGGCATCTTCCTTTCACATCCACCTCTCTTTTTACTTGCTCTGCCTCTCCATCCTGTCCACTTCCCTCTTCTACTAACCCTCATTGTCCTACCATTGATTCCTCCTGTCTACTTCCTTCTCTTCCTAACCCATATAGACCTACCATTGAACCAGGCGAGACATTCAGGTACTCTAGCAGCCTACCATAATATCATACCACCACGTATATCTTCAACAATATCCACCGACTGTGTTGATTCCTGCAGTAGGACTCGTATAGCCTATTGCTCAGCTATTACACCTCCTATACGTGTGAAAAGTTTAAGTATCTGGTCTCTAATTAATTCCTATATCTGCTTTGCACCCACTGCATGAAGTGTCCTATTTAAATTTTGCTAGCTGAAAACTACTCTTATGGAATGTTCTCATGTATATACTCCGTATTGCTTGCATAATATCTTTGATTTGAGAATGATTACTTGTGTACAGTTTTTTTCACCAGTTGTGTAAGCTGCCAATATTATGTACTAAATGTCTTTATTAATGTAAATTCTGTATTATATGTGAAACGTCTTATATGTGGAGCTTTTCTCTCCGTGACTCCACTGAAAATGGGCACTTGTGGCTCAGCTTGGACCATCCTGGTAAACAAATGCAAGTAAGTAAATAAATAAATTTGTATAGAATTAATTTTACAAAGAGTAATTGGGTACCCTGGTAAGAGCCTTAAAGTAGCTGGCTGGTGGCAATGAATCCACCGTATAGTCTGGGTGGAGGTGGTATAGCAAGTAAATCTGTGCCTACCTTTCCCAGGAGAGAGAGAGATAGAGAGGCTTGGAACAGGGACGCAGAACACTGGCTTCTGCAGAGAGAAAGGTGAAGTTTTATTTGCATTGCATCCTGGAGGAGGAAGTCCATCCCCCAGGACTGGTTGTGCTCCCTGTGCAGCTCTTAAGGGAAATTGTGCTTTGAGAGCTGCATCTGAAAATACTGTGTGTATCCATTTTTGTTCCAAGTGAACATTCCCCACCGGTGTCAGTGGTGAGGATTTGAGGCTCTTTGATTACTGGCCCAGAGGAAGGACCTCACAGTGTACATGTACAAATATAAGGCATATCAACCAAATGAACTCCTGTTTGAGGATCCTAAAAGAGTTGCTGGAGTATGGATTATAATACAGTAAAGGATATGTATGAGTGGAATCGCTTGTTAAGGAAGGACAAACACATGGTAAGCAGGAGAGGGGTACAACAAGCAGCTAAAGCAGGAGAGGGGTACAACAAGCAGCTAAAGGCAGTGTAGTTTAATCTTTTCACAGACAGGACTGTTTTTAGGTAGAATGGTGTACTGGAGTGGTGGGTAGAAAGCACACAGCCGAAGCATATAAAGCAGTTTAATAACTGGATTTCTGAACTAAAGAAATGAAACTGGCCAAAATACTTTCTCACAGTGTCCTTATATTTGTAGAAGGACACAGTCATCCCAGTCATAAAGTTTAAGTAAGCCAACAGTTCCCTTGGTGACAGAAAAAGTATTTCAGCAGCCATAGCAGATAATCTATCATCAAGTGGATTCTGTGTTTATGCCCAGTAAAATCCTTAATGGTTGTAAAATAAAATTTAATAAAATTGTTTTTGTGATTATCAGCATCTCCTTATGTGCACAAATGCATTAGAAAGCAGTTAGCGTTGAATGTCCTGATTGTAAATGCTTATGTTTTGTCATTTTAGTAACTTTTCTAATTCAGGCAACCTTGTGTTGTTCCCCAGATGATATGGTCAATTCCTTTGCTGTGATACAAGCTTTTGTTTATGGAACTGTGTTAGCTTCACCCCTAATTTTGATTAAGAATGTTGTTCTAACAGCCAGCATGATGGTCTCGCTAAAATTTTGAAGCTTCAGGACTTCAAGGGGGAAAACTGTGTAAGCTTCAACCTATAGCACTAAATAGTGGAGTTTTATTTTCCTTGCTAAATTGGTAATTTTGTAGGATACTCTGAACATACTTTTTGTTCTTGTGCAAGGAGTATGTGTAGTCCACAAGTTTGTTGTCTCTTGGGAGAAAAAGGTATAAACGCACTTGGCACTTAAGAGAATCCTGCATTGTTGTAGCTACAACCATCTTCTTCCTTGGCTGCAGAATTGGTCTTTCTTTCTGCCTTAAATGTCACAAGTATTTACATAAAAAGGAAATTACTTCTCGTGTATAGAAAGAGGATTTTGAGAAAGCTGATGGCAAAGATTTTAAGAATAACAGCTGTGCCAGGCATGATGAGCTGCAAGATCTGCAGACTAATGTCCATGATCAGCTGTAGCTTACAAAGTAGCTGCAACACAAATTAGGTGATATGGAACATTTGCAGAGGCTGAAGGAAGTGAAAGACATTATCACTTATTTAAAGGCATCTGTACCAAAACTGTTGGAACTTCACTTCAGCTCTTCTCTGCTTATTGAAAGGGAGCAGAGGCCCTGAAACTGCCGACAGAGCTCCCTGTGAGACACCAGATTATTTTCAGGATACTCCTATATCCAAGCTCAAAAGAATAATTTCCTTAATTACCCAATTATTTGTTCACCCAAAAGTTTTGACAAACTACTCTGCAAGGAGTCTTTAAAATCTGCCAACTTGTTACATTCCCAAAAACATATTTCCAAATTGTCTTTGTGTTCCCCAGTGCATCTCCAGCATTTGCTGTCTACCCGAGGAAAAATCCTCTGAAGTTACTGTAAGTTTTGTGATATTCTTAGCTCCACTTACCACTTTACCAGGCCAAACTCTAATAAAACATACTTGGGAAAATGCAAAGAAGATTGCAGGACTGAATATGTGGTTTATGGGGCACAGTGCAGCTCATGCAATAACTTTAATGTTGGTAAAACCATCAACAAATTCAGAGTCAGGATAGCCCAACATCTGTTTCACATTAAACTTAATGTCTTGAAAAAACCCGCAAGCAGAACATAACTCGGAAAACCCTAGCCACAATAAATTCCCTTTTCACATTTTGGACAAACTGATTATGGGAACTCTCGAGGGTAACAAGAATGCTGTTCTTGAAAAAATGGAATTTCACTGCCGGATAAAGCTGAATCCCTATGAAACAACTGGACTGAACAGTTGCTGCTTTACAGAGAGTTTTAGCACTGAGAAAGCTGACCTACAAAATATTTTATTTGCCAGATGACTATCTCTAGAATAGATACAGTGGACAATGTTGTG